>NC_140165.1:973548-977814 GCF_963971535.1 Notolepis coatsorum | reverse complement strand
CACAACACACACACACACACACACACACACACACACGCGCGCGCGCGCACACGCAACATACCAAACATTCACCATTCCCTTCTGTTATTGTACTGAGAACATCAACCCCCCCCCCCCCCCCCCCACCACCACCCATCATCATTAATTTCCTTTACCGTTAGTAGCACAGCCAAAGGTGCACACCTGGGTATGATAATAATTCATTCATATTATCATACATACATTCATACATACATACATACATACATACATACATACATACATACATACATACATACATACATACATACATACATACATACATTTATTATATCATGGTTGTGTTTTTTTTTTATTGGTGTTGCTATTTGCTTGGTTCAGGTTAATGAAAACATTTGTATATAGTGTGTAGGACATTGTTAACACTTTGATCGTCATGGGTTAAATTCATAATTTACCATCCCTCGCCAGCTCTATTTGTCTATGGAGAAGTTCCCCTTCTTTGCAGGGCTATAACTTTTTAAATTCTATTGCTAAATTGCCATTATTATGGCCCATTCAAGGTCCTATATGTATTGTTCAGGGTGTAGCAACGTTAAACTTTTTCATTCACATATTCATACTAAAATATGGTCTAAAGTATAAGTATGTTTTTATCGTTTTCTGCAGCTTTCTTCAGAACGTGATTTATAGCCCCAAATGCATTATATTGATGATCAAATACAGTTTGCTAGGAATCTGTGCGAGATAAAAAATTTCAAATGGACGTACTTCTAGAAGTTACTACGTATCATCTGATGTTGACCGGATGGGCGAGGGGGCGTTTATAATTCCGTGGGCAGCGTTAGATGATTCATCCAGAGTGGGTCATATGTTCATCATAGCAGTTTATATGGAACACGTTAGAATATAACGCTGAATCTTACCGTGGCTTCCTCGCGCCGCTGGCAGATGAGCGTGGAACAGAATTTTTTCTATTATGGGATGTAGAAATGCCCGATCCATTTCCAGGTTGTATAATAGTATATACGTCCAAATCATGTTGTTTTTTCGAGTTATTTGCCCCGATCGATGTTCACTGTGTCAAGACGGAGTCTCTCTAACGATAGCGAGTGGCCGGACCACATATGGATGAGCACTACCGGTTCAAAGGTTAATATCCGGTTGGCGATCTGCCGATCTGCCACCAGATGGCGCTCTTGAACCGCTAGAGAGTTGAGAGGAGATCAGCAGTGTGTCTCAGGGCTCCGGAAAGGAAATATGATTTAGATGACAGATTTTTGAAATATTGACATCAAAGACGAGTTACGGCGTCTTCGGCAGAATGAGCATGGCTCGGAATGACGTGAAAACTCGTTCACGGCGATCATAGTGTTAATTAATTGATGTGTAGCACCTGTGTGAAGCTCCCAGGTACATGAGGGCCGTTTTGGCCGAGCAGAGGTTTTGTAACCTGCTCAGTTACAAAGTAGGTAACATAGTGGGCGGCTGGGTGGCGCAGCGGACATTGCGCTCGTCACCAACGCAAGAGACACCGGGTTCGACTCCGGCTGTCGGCGTTGCCTCCGGCTTGGGCCGGCCGTCATACTGGCTCATTGGCAGAGTCAGCGGGTGGGAAGTCGATGGGTGGTAATCTGGACGTTGTGGACAGCGACTCCTACAGGTCGGTTGGGGGACGCCTGCACAGCAGAGACAGGAAATGGCGGGGGCAGTGTGAGCCTCCCACGTGTTACACCTCGCCAAAATGAGAGTCCGCGCTGGCAGGTGAAAAGATGTGACAGGCTGCCTCCTCGTGTGCCGGAGGGGACACGTGATGCAAGGCTTCTATCCTCCCTACAACCGACCAGTGGGGGGCATATGCGAGCAACGTTCAAGACAGGGGAGGGGAGAATTGGAAAACACGAAATTGGGATGGGAGAAAAATAGAAAATAAGGAGAAAAAGTGGATAAAAAAAAACTAAGTAGGTAACATAGTGAAGCGCCGTAAGTGTTTTGTTAGTCTGTTGAGTATTGTGAGTTATTTTGGACCTCATTGTATGTTGTAGGTATAGTGTATTAGTGTTTTGTTATTTCGCTTGTGTCACTAAATGACGTCACCTCGGCACCGTGGGGGGCGGGCGAATAAAACACCAACATACTTTCTCCGACTACGCCGTTGTTTGTGGGCGTTTTTTTGAGGAGTCTAGAAAGAACCCGCCACACTTTATCTTGTAAGACAAATCACCATGGTAGTATGGTACTATTTAATTCAGAATGCTCTATTGTCTTTTACTTTTTAATACTGCTGAACGGAACCCTTAGTGCCGTCAATAGATACAAAAATATTTACTAATTAATCTCACAATTTTCTGTAATTAAGCTAGATTAAAAATAGCATTTTTCGATTTAAGACCGAAGATTGTAACAGATATTTACTTGAGTAAAATCATGGAATTAATGTAAAATCAACACAAAGAAAGTATATTTAGATTCAAATACTATTTTAATAGTATTTTAATAGTCATATAAATCATATTAACAACAAAAATGTGTTCCATCTTCATGTCAGATGATTTTCAAAAAGGTGCACGAGTCGATGCAAAAAAAGAACAAGCAAAGATACTGCTGAAAGTTCAGAACGTTGACGATTTTTCACTCCACAGATTAATCTAGATTCATTTATTTTAATGCTTTAATTAATTTAAATTAATCACCAAAGTTAAAGCATTCACTTTGACAGCCCTAATTATTATATATATATATTTTTTTACACAATATATGTGTGTGTGTATATATAGTGTGTATATATAGTGTGTATATATAGTGTGTATATAGTGTGTATATATAGTGTGTATATATAGTGTGTATATAGTGTGTATATATAGTGTATATATAGTGTGTATATATAGTGTGTATATATAGTGTGTATATATAGTGTATATATAGTGTATATATAGTGTGTATATATAGTGTATATATTAGGGATGCCCCGATCACGTTTTTTGCCACCGATACCGATCACCGATCGTCGTGATCCATATCGGCCGATACCGATCCGATACCGATTGTTTTTGATTAAAAAGAAATTAAAAATTATTTTATATAAAAAGTTTTTTTTTTTTAGACTTGTACTTGTATTATCTGCGACTGCGAGACATCGCCACCACGCAACAAGTCAAAATGCTCACTATCTGCAAACAGCTCCACTGTCTGTGTGTACTCTAGTAGCCCAGCTCAAAAGGATTCTCCGGCGCTGCAGCGGGACCCCATTGGTAACGTTAAGTGCTTTGGTCGTTTCACATTCAGCAAGCCCTCAGCTCGAATACGCATTAAATCAATGTTATAAGACATTGATATCAAGAGCTATCTGTAGCTACTGCTAGCCGGCTAGATGACGTTAAGACAGAACTTTAGTTCAATGGGACATTTCGTTTTGAACAGTAAACGAACGTCAGCTAACGCAAGCTAACTGAGGTATGAACATGAACTACTAGACTTTCTGGATCATTTGTTGATATCAGGAGCTATCGGTAGCTAGCCGGCTAAATACCGTTAGACAATGCCTACTAAACGTGAATAGTTGACTGGGTAATTTTGTTTAAACAGTAACGATAGCTAGGTAGCTAACGTTAGCGCAGGTCGAATGCAGTGCACTACAGACTCGAGCAGAGGAGCCGCACCTCTTTGTTTACAAACTCTACACGGGGGCGGGCGGGGCTAGGGAGGAGGAGCAGCGGCAGTTTGCAGGTCGTGTGTGTCTGAGACAGACAGCGAGTGAGAGCTTCGCTTGATCGGTTTCCGCTATCGGCGAATATGACTAATTATCGGAATTCACAGATTGCATATTTATACTGAGTATCGGCCGATAACGATCGGTGGCCGATCGATCGGGGCATCCCTAGTATATATAGTGTATATATAGTGTATATATAGTGTGTATATAGTGTATATATAGTGTGTATATAGTGTGTATAGTGTATATATAGTGTGTGTATATAGTGTATACAGTGTGTATATAGTGTATATATAGTGTGTATATATAGTGTGTATATAGTGTGTATATATAGTGTGTGTATATAGTGTATATATAGTGTGTATATAGTGTATATATAGTGTGTATATAGTGTGTATATATAGTGTGTATATAGTGTATATATAGTGTGTATATAGTGTGTATATAGTGTATATATAGTGTGTATATAGTGTGTATATAGTGTATATATAGTGTGTATATAGTGTGTATATAGTGTATATATAGTGTGTATATAGTGTGTATATATATAGATCTACCAGCAGCATCTTGACAGG
>NC_140165.1:933548-971048 GCF_963971535.1 Notolepis coatsorum | reverse complement strand
ACTACTGAGTTAGTCTTCTATTCATTCATGTTAACTACTGAGTTAGTCTTCTATTCATTCATGTTAACTACTGAGTTAGTCTTCTGTTCATTCATGTTAACTACTGAGTTAGTCTTCTATTCATTCATGTTAACTACTGAGTTAGTCTTCTATTCATTCATGTTAACTACTGAGTTAGTCTTCTGTTCATTCATGCTAAGTAACTACTGAGTTAGTCTACTATTCAGTAGTAGTTAGGCGGCACGGTGGTGTCGCCTCACGGCTAGAAGGTCCTGGGTTCGATTCCCGCTTGGGGACCAGGTTGCCGTGTTGCCAGGTACCCAGGTGGGGGGGTGTCTCCCGGGCCTTTCTGTGTGGAGTTTGCATGTTGCCAGGGTTTCCCCTCCAGATAAAGATAAACCCAATGGAAAAACATGCAGAACGAATCGCTAACGCTGTCGCGTCGCTGACGAAGATGGACAGGAGCATTTGGATTGGTCCCCGGCTGCCCTTGAGGGGGAGGACGACGGGATGCAGAGAACATTTCATTCAGCGACTCAGTGCATGTGTGTGTGTGTTCCTGTGTGTCGCCCATCGCGCGTGTGTGTGTGTTAAAATCAGCATGACAAATAAAGACTTCTTCTTCTTCTTCTTCTTCTATTGTGTTGTATCAGTTGAACTGGTTATATAATCACTATTGTGTTATATCAGTTGTCTCTCTCTGGTAAGCTAATTTCCCAAAATGTTGGAGTTTTCCTTGAAGCACTTCAAGGACCTTGTGCGAACCCTGTGCGTTGCATCAGTTAGGCCAGGGGTCGGCAACCTGCGGCTCCGAGGCCGCATGCGGCTCTTTAGCCAATCAGCTGCGTCTCCCTGGCCCAAATTTCTTTTATTAATAATAATAATAAATTAAATTTTAACTTTTTATTTTTTTCTTATTTTGGAGATCGATGTCATACTGTGACACTGAAATGAAAAAAATATTTCATCGACTAAGATATTTAGTCAACAAAAGGCTTACCTGTATGCCTGATATGTGGTGCGAAATTTGCGAACAACGAAAAACTTACTTTTTATTTTATAGATTTTCCACAAATAAGGGAAGGACTGAATAGTTCAGGGTTTTATTTCAAAGTAGGTCTACAGATGCCAGTGTTTTTTCTCCTTTTCTGTGTTTTATTTCAAAGTAGGTCTACACATGGTAGTCTTTTTTCAACGTGGACTACTTTTTATTTTATAAATGTTCCACAAATAAGGGAAGGACTCAAATATACCTGAATAGTTCAGGGTTTTATTTCAAAGTCGGTCTACAGACACCAGTGTTTTGTCTCCTCTTCTGTGTTTTATTAAAAAATAGGTCTACACAGCCAGTCTTTTTTCAGTCAGAGTTTGAGGTTTTCCTTTGTTATAACAGGTAAAAACAGCAATAAAAAGTCAAAAATCTTCTTTTTGTTGCTTTATAATCCCATTAATGCAACAAACTGTGTGTGCTATAAGTATAAAGTATAATAAATCGCAAATTACTTTGGGTATGCAATTGTCAGGCGTTTTATGCTAAATGTGGGGTATGCTTGGGGGATATATAAAACGTTATACACTGTGTTATCTTCATTTTAAGGGTAAATAGGTTGTGCGGCTCCCCGAGCATTTTATTTTGTTGGACGGGGGTTAAAGTGTCTCTTTTGATAGTAAAGGTCGCCGACCCCCTGAGTTAGGCGGACAGGAAGTGACGCGGCACAATAAGCACCTGGTTTGAAGTCGCTGTCGAACATGGCCTTGCGGCCGACGTAGTACTTGTAGGTGACCCGCTGGGCCATGCTGTAGTCGTCCTTCAGGTTGGAGCTGTCGATGGCTCTGATCAGGGGCTTACACAGGTGCAGCTTATTGATCTGAGATCAATATACACACACACACACACACACACACACACACACACACACACTAATGATTTAGTTAGTTACAAAAGTGCCTGAGTGGCCGCATTGTTGCAACACAAACAGGATAATAACAACACACATGATGAACATAACAGTAGCACACACACGCACGCACACACACACACACACACACACACACACACACACACACACACACACACACACACACACACACACACACACACACACACACACACACACACACACACACACACACACACACACACACACACACACACACACACACACACACACACACACACACACACACACACACACACACACACTAATGATTTAGTTAGTTACAAAAGTGCCTTAGTGGCCGCATTGTTGCAACACAAACAGGATAATAACAACACACATGATGAACATAACAGTAGCACACACACACACACACACGCACACACACACACACACACACACACACACACACACACTTCAATATTAAATGTTCCCTCCCATCCTATTCACATTCAAAAGCATTACAGTATAATATGGATTGAACGCGTGCCTCCGTTTAGAGAGTGGTCTGTACGTCCATACCGTACATCAGGGTTAGGCGTCTCGCTCGAGGACACTTCAACACGCTGCCCGGGGGGAGGAGCGGGAATCAAAACCGGGAACCTTTTTCTCCGATTACCGGACGACTGCTTTACCTCCTGAGCCACTGAAGCTACACATATATATTTGTAAATACATTTTTAATCTCTGTACACCGATTCTGTAGCTACTAGCTTTCTATCAGAACTTAGGCTGAGACGATTATGCCATTTGGAAGAATCGATAAATCGGGACAAAATTATCGATAAATATCGATTTCTTTATTATATATATATAAAGTATTTATTATTTGTATTATTATTATTATTATTACGGCATCTTCCTGATCGCTACTGGCAGCGCACTCAGCACGACTGTCGTGGGCCAACTACAGCGTCGCAAAAACAGTGAGTGCACGTGACACACACACACACACACACACACACACACACACACACAAACTAACGTTAAATAATACATATTTTTCTTTTTTAAGAAAAAAGTATTTAAAACTATTTATTTTTAAATACATATAATTTTTTTACACGTGCATTTTTTTTTCTCACGCAGTTATCGATAAATCAATAAGTGGTCTCAACCTTAATCAGAACCACAGTGTGAATGTCTTTCTATCAGAACCAGTGTGAATGTGACAAGTGAAGAGGATGAACGAGTACATGTTTCAGGAAGAAGAGGAAGACCTTTCATTCTCTCAATTCTCACACACATTTACATTTTACATTTAGTCATTTTTTAGCTGTACGCTTTTATTCAAAGCGACTTACAAGTTCTGTACGACAAGTCATCAGGAAGGAAGGGTACAGCTCTATCAGCTGAGTAACAATGTTCATCAAAGTGTTGAGTGCTACAGTGTAGGTTAGTTTATTAGGACAAGTGCATGACAGTAAGGTTAGATTAAAAAAAATATTACTTTCAGATAGTGGTTGAAGAAGTGCGTCTTTAGTCGACGGCGAAAGATTGGACACACACACACACACCATCACACACGCACGCACACACACACACACCATCACACACACACGCACACACACACACACACACACACACACACACACACCTTGAAGTAAATCTTGAAGAGCTGGTTGATTAGAAACAGCATTCCCCACTTCTTGGAATCGTCGATACCGGCCCGACTGCAAAACACCAACGAAGAAGAGTTTATTATGATGATGTCGGAGCCACAGTTGGCCACTAGATGTCACTAGAGCACCAGCATCTCGGACCAAAACAAAGGCCAGATCAAATATGAATCAAGGTGCAGCAATTGAGTGTCCTATTTCCCTGCATAACATATTGTCAGAAACACATTTTAGGTTCAACATTAGGTTGAAAAAGAGACAGCTGGAAATGAGCGTGTTGTCATTTACACAGGCTATCTGCAGGTTACAAGTGAAATGTAAGACTTTTTAAGACCACTTAGAGCAAAATCTAATACCAATTTCTAGGGGTGTAACGGTACACAAAAACCACGGTACGGTACATACCTCGGTTTTGAAGTCACGGTGTGCGGTAACTAATTGTACTTGTAGGGCCGTCAACGAATATTCTATATTGAAATTAATAATCGACTCAAAAATAATAATAATTATATTAGATTGTGAGAAAAACAGCCCCCGGTGGGCGGTCGTTAGTGGTTAACATACCGTTGTATTCGTTCGGTACACTACACAGCCGTTCGGTACAGTACGGTACACACTGAAGCGGTGCGGTTCGGTTCGGTACGGATACGTGTACCTTTACACCCCTACCAATTTCACAACCATACTAGCCCTCTAAAGGCTACATAGACAAAGGTTTGCCTGGACATAGTGTTTTATTTCTAGCCAATTCTGAGCTTATTCTTTGAGTCAGTGTTATACCTTTTATGATTCAGAGGAACCTACCCTTTATATCTGGTGCAGTGTAAAGTCACCATCCATCATACATTACCTTTGTGTGAGCACTGAGCATACAATATTTGACATTTGAACGCCTCAGGGCTAGATCCACAAAGAATGGATTGCACGGTGCTAATTGCACCCTTACTTACAATTCATTATGAATTGAAAATGGGGGACCCTGAAGTAAACAAGACGAAAGTCTTTCTCTGGTCTGCATCCCCTTAACACTTGTGTGTATTGAGCCGTACTGTATAGTACCCATTCTGCAATCTGTTGATAACATTTTCATTCAATCAATCACCTGCGCGGTGTATATGTGTGTGTGTGTGTGTGTGTGTGTGTGTGTGTGTGTGTGTGTGTGTGTGTGTGTGTGTGTGTGTGTGCGCGTGCGTGCGTGCGTATGTATGTATGTATTAGGGCTGACCCCTATTAGTCGAATAGTCGACTAATCGATCGAAAGGAGCCGTAGTCGATTGCCAACCTCTTAGTCGAATGCAATAAAAATATATAATAATAATTATAAATATATGTATATATTATATATATATATTTGTATCATTCTTTCCAAAAGAAAAGAGGCCTAGAAGCGTGGCTAACGCTAATGGCACGCATACCAGAGGCTAACTGCCTAAGAAAACAGGCAGAGGCACTGAAAGAGGATTTCACCCGTCTAATGAACACACTAGACTTGACAAATATCAAGATGTATCCATCAGTGGACCAATTGCATGCTTTTGCAGAGGACAAGAAGCCTTCAGTCGACTCCTTCAGACATTAAGCACCCCCACAGCCCAAATGGAATGATCGGCTAATTTCGGGCCAATCATAGTCGACTATCCAAATCCTTAAGTCGGGGACAGCCATAGTATGTATGTATGAATGTATGTACTGTATGTATGGATGTATGGATGTATGTTTGGATGTATATATGACTGGCTGGGAGGGAGGGGACACTGACTTGTCGCTGGCACACACTCGGAAGCAGCCCATGAGCTGTTCGGCTGCCTTCTCCAGCATGTCGCCTGGCTGACCCTTCCCCTTCTTCAGGAGCTGCTGCTCTGCCTGGAGACACCAAGCAACCAGAGACACTTACTGGAGAGACACCAGGCAACGAGAGACACTTACTGGAGAGACACACAGCTAGAGAGACACTTACTGGAGAGACACACAGCTAGAGAGACACTTACTGGAGAGACACACAGCTAGAGAGACACTTACTGGAGAGACACACAGCTAGAGAGACACTTACTGGAGAGACACACAGCTAGAGAGACACTTACTGGAGAGACACACAGCTAGAGACACACAGCTAGAGAGACACTTACTGGAGAGACACACAGCTAGAGAGACACACAGCTAGAGACACACAGCTAGAGAGACACTTACTGGAGAGACACACAGCTAGAGAGACACACAGCTAGAGAGACACACAGCTAGAGACACACAGCTAGAGAGACACTTACTGGAGAGACACACAGCTAGAGAGACACACAGCTAGAGAGACACACAGCTAGAGACACACAGCTAGAGAGACACTTACTGGAGAGACACACAGCTAGAGACACACAGCTAGAGAGACACACAGCTAGAGAGACACACAGCTAGAGACACACAGCTAGAGAGACACACAGCTAGAGACACACAGCTAGAGAGACACACAGCTAGAGAGACACACAGCTAGAGAGACACACAGCTAGACGGACACACAGCTAGACGGACACACAGCTAGAGAGACACACAGCTAGACGGACACACAGCTAGAGAGACACACAGCTAGAGAGACACACAGCTAGAGAGACACACAGCTAGAGAGACACACAGCTAGAGAGACACACAGCTAGACGGACACACAGCTAGAGAGACACACAGCTAGAGAGACACACAGCTAGAGACACACAGCTAGAGAGACACACAGCTAGACGGACACACAGCTAGAGAGACACACAGCTAGAGAGACACACAGCTAGAGAGACACAGCTAGAGAGACACACAGCTAGAGAGACACACAGCTAGAGACACACAGCTAGAGAGACACTTACTGGAGAGACACACAGCTAGAGAGACACACAGCTAGAGAGACACACAGCTAGAGAGACACACAGCTAGAGAGACACACAGCTAGACGGACACACAGCTAGAGAGACACACAGCTAGAGAGACACACAGCTAGACGGACACACAGCTAGACGGACACACAGCTAGAGAGACACACAGCTAGACGGACACACAGCTAGAGAGACACACAGCTAGAGAGACACACAGACAGAGAGACACACAGCTAGAGAGACACACAGCTAGAGAGACACACAGCTAGAGAGACACACAGCTAGAGAGACACACAGCTAGAGAGACACACAGCTAGAGAGACACACAGCTAGAGAGACACACAGCTAGAGAGACACACAGCTAGAGAGACACACAGCTAGAGAGACACACAGCTAGACGGACACACAGCTAGAGAGACACACAGCTAGACGGACACACAGCTAGAGAGACACACAGCTAGAGAGACACACAGCTAGACGGACACACAGCTAGAGAGACACACAGCTAGACGGACACACAGCTAGAGAGACACACAGCTAGAGAGACACACAGCTAGAGAGACACACAGCTAGAGAGACACACAGCTAGAGAGACACACAGCTAGAGAGACACACAGCTAGAGAGACACACAGCTAGAGAGACACACAGCTAGACGGACACACAGCTAGAGAGACACACAGCTAGAGAGACACACAGCTAGAGAGACACACAGCTAGAGAGACACACAGCTAGACGGACACACAGCTAGAGAGACACACAGCTAGAGAGACACACAGCTAGACGGACACACAGCTAGAGAGACACACAGCTAGAGAGACACACAGCTAGAGAGACACACAGCTAGAGAGACACACAGCTAGAGAGACACACAGCTAGAGAGACACACAGCTAGACGGACACACAGCTAGAGAGACACACAGCTAGAGAGACACACAGCTAGAGAGACACACAGCTAGAGAGACACACAGCTAGAGAGACACACAGCTAGACGGACACACAGCTAGAGAGACACACAGCTAGAGAGACACACAGACAGAGAGACACACAGACAGAGAGACACACAGCTAGACGGACACACAGCTAGAGAGACACACAGCTAGAGAGACACACAGCTAGACAGACACACAGCTAGAGAGACACACAGCTAGACAGGTCATGTTTTTAGTCCTCATGTATTTAAGGAGCTGTTTAAAGAAATGAGGTAGCGTTGCGTATAAAATCTACCTACAAAAATGGAAAACAACAATCATTTTCTTAACACACCGTTAATTATATCATAGTGTGGCAATTAAATGCTGTATCTTCTCACATTGTTGGCAAATATCCTCAGGTCCAGGGTGACGGCGAACATCACGGGGAGAGCCCTGGACAGGACGACACGCGGTTAATAGTTAGCCCCGCCGTTACAGACACCTCGCATCTGTGCTCATCTGTTGAGGTACAGTAGGTACAGTAGGTACAGTAGGACTCACCAGTTCTCCTCTTTGTGAGACTGGAAGGCTCTTAGGAACGATGTAGCATGTCAAGGAGGAAATCATAGGGATGGACTGATCCATCTATCTATCTACCTATCCATCTATCCATCTATCTATCTATCTACAGTATCTATCTATCTATCTATCTATCTATCTATCTATCTATCTATCTATCTATCTATCTATCTACAGTATCTATCTACAGTATCTATCTATCTATCTATCTATCTATCTACAGTATCTATCTACAGTATGTACCTATCCATCTATCCATCTATCTATCTATCTATCTATCTACAGTATCTATCTACAGTATCTATCTATCTACAGTATCTATCTATCTACAGTATCTATCTATCTATCTATCTATCTATCTACAGTATCTATCTATCTATCTATCTATCTATCTATCTATCTATCTATCTATCTATCTATCTATCTATCTATCCAAAGAATGGTTATTAGTGTGTGTGTGTGTGTGTGTGTGTGTGTGTGTGTGTGTGTGTGTTTCTCTCTCTCCATTCACGTCATCAGAAAGGATATTGGACGACCAGAGTCTGAAACTTGTAGGCCTCCACAAAGTCATGGTTGGACACGGCATAAGTGCACCTGGAACACAAGAGACGACAGTGAGACACGCAGGAGACCTCAGGAGACCTCAGGAGACCTCAGGAGACCTCAGGAGACAGGAGTGTGTGAACGAGCCTCACTGAGGAGGCTGAGACCACTTATTGATACCGTGAACATAAACAATGCGAGAGCAAAGAAAACGGCAAAAATGGACTTTGCAAAGGGGATACGGGGCAGGGGATGTATTCAGTGTGTTAGTTAGTAGACTATAAAACAACAAGAGAAAACTCTGTCTATTTGGGTGGAAATGTGAATATAAACAAAAGTGAGTTGTTTACAAGAAAGACTGATGTCACTAAGAGATAAGGGGTCTAGTGTGATGTCACTAAAGAGATAAGGGGTCTAGTGTGATGTCACTAAGAGATAAGGGGTCTAGTGTGATGTCACTAAGAGATAAGGGGTCTAGTGTGATGTCACTAAGAGATAAGGGGTCTAGTGTGATGTCACTAAGAGATAAGGGCTCTAGTGTGATGTCACTAAGAGATAAGGGGTCTAGTGTGATGTCACTAAGAGATAAGGGCTCTAGTGTGATGTCACTAAGAGATAAGGGGTCTAGTGTGATGTCACTAAGAGATAAGGGGTCTAGTGTGATGTCACTAAAGAGATAAGGGGTCTAGTGTGATGTCACTAAGAGATAAGGGGTCTAGTGTGATGTCACTAAGAGATAAGGGGTCTAGTGTGATGTCACTAAGAGATAAGGGGTCTAGTGTGATGTCACTAAGAGATAAGGGCTCTAGTGTGATGTCACTAAAGAGATAAGGGGTCTAGTGTGATGTCACTAAGAGATAAGGGGTCTAGTGTGATGTCACTAAGAGATAAGGGGTCTAGTGTGATGTCACTAAGAGATAAGGGGTCTAGTGTGATGTCACTAAGAGATAAGGGGGGGGGGGTCTACCTGAGGTGTGATGTCACTAAGAGATAAGGGGGGGGGGGGGTCTACCTGAGGTGTGATGTCACTAAGAGATAAGGTGGGGGGGGGTCTACCTGAGGTGTGATGTCACTAAGAGATAAGGGGGGGGGGGTCTACCTGAGGTGTGATGTCACTAAGAGATAAGGGGTCTAGTGTGATGTCACTAAGAGATAAGGGGGGGGGGTCTACCTCAGGTGTGATGTCACTAAGAGATAAGGGGGGGGGGGTCTACCTCAGGTGTGATGTCACTAAGAGATAAGGGGGGGGGGGTCTACCTGAGGTGTGATGTCACTAAGAGATAAGGGGGGGGGGGGTCTACCTGAGGTGTGATGTCACTAAGAGATAAGGGGGGGGGGGGGTCTACCTCAGGTGTGATGTCACTAAGAGATAAGAGGGGGGGGGGTCTACCTGAGGTGGGCCGCCACCATCTCGTCGTACGGCGGCTCCAGAACCTGCTGGCATTTCTCTTCAGGACTGGAAAGCTGCAACGCCAGACAACAACAACTATCTTGGGTATGTTTTTTTTATTATACAGTACAGTGCTTTCTGTTTGTATTTGTGACACAGCAAACGGTACCAAATTAGCATTTTAAACAAAACAAAACATAAAATTATATATATGTATATATATGTATGAATGTATTTGGGATTAAACGGTCCTCCTTTTCATTCACAGTGAAGAATAAAATAAGAAAGGCCGTAGATTAGAGTGGCACCTGTAGTCGTGGGTTGGCCACGTGGGGGTGTTTGAAAGACAGCAACTCGGCGCAGAAAGAGCCGTCTCTGCTGTCTATGGCTTCATACACCTGGTGAACAACAACAACAACAACAACAACAACACATGAATAAACAGTTGGTAAACAATACATGGTAAATAACAATACAGGAATAAACACCAACAGCATTTTTAACTATTTTAAAATTCCATACATTCCAGAGCTCAACATGCAGACTTATCACTCCCTCTTGTAAATCATTAATATAGTCTATGATAATAATAATAATAATAATAATAATAATAATAATAATAATAATAATAATAATAATAATAATAATAATAATAATAATAATAATAATAATAATAATACATATTATTATTGTTATTATTATTATTATTATTATTATTATTATTATTATTATTATTATTATTATTATTATTATTATTATTATTATTATTATTATTATAGGGGGAGGAGTTACTATTGCTGGACACACCTCAAAGTCTGCCAGATCTGGAGAAATTCACAGTACAATAAGTTACTAAACTCCAACACAGACAAGAAATGTAAGTGCAATACCAAGTGGGGCTCCTAGAGGTCGCTGTTTGACAACATTACAGATTCTACCTATAAAGACATGGATATAGTCTCTAGACCAGGGGTGGCCAACCCGCGGCTCGCGAGCCGCATGCGGCTCTTTGCCCGTCCATACAAAATAAATAAATAATTTTTTTTTATGTCACTCATAAGGTCGTAGAATAAACATTTACCAAAAAAATTTAAATGGTCCATTTGCATGTTCTTGGTATCTGAATCTAGGGACATATATGGATCAGTGTCAGAAATAGTGTGTCTGTTACTAGGCTTGAGTAAATTGTAATGAACCAAAGGAGAATATCAATTCTATTTACATTTTTTTTTTATCTTTGACTGTGAAAATCCAGAAGTCAGATGATTGACAGGGGCTGGTGTGAGCTGGGTAGGGTAGTTTTTCGAAATTTGAAAGCCCTGAGTCTCTTCCTTCAAAAGACTACACTCACTTTTGGCTGTGCCACTTCCTCCTGTCAATATGCGCCGGTTTCCGACTCAATGCCCTGAGATTTCTATAATCTTATATTTCACTAATAACAGTTAAAATAATTGGTAAACAAACGTAATGCTGAAAATATACACTTTTACTGTATATCTCGGGCTTAAGAGGTTAACCCTGTGAGGCCCAAATTAAAAAGACATTAGCAACTTCAGAGGCCACAGGGTGGGACATATAAACACATTTACTATCAAATATCATTGTGAGGCTGAACAACAGGACCAATTGACTATACATGTGCTTAACATTTTTTAAATAAACATTCTTTTTTTAAATGGCTAAAAGTGATTTTGTAATTTTTGCAACCGTGGGTCTCACAGGGTACTTTTAACCCTGTGAGGCCCAAATAAAAAAGACATTAGCAACTTCAGAGGCCAGAGGGTGAGACCTATAAACACATGAAGGGTGCAGTGACTGAAAAAAAAGGTTGAGAAACGCTGGTATATGGTGTGGCTCTTTGTGGTACCACAGTAATCTTTGTGGCTCTTAGTCTCTGAGTGGTTGGCCACCCCTGCTCTAGACTCTAGATCATTTTCAATACTTGCAGACCAGTAGGGACCCTGACAATATCAACTACAAAACAATCAACCTTGCCTCAAAATACAAAAGCACACTCTCGCTCGCTCTCGCTCTCTCTCTGAGAGATGGTCTGAATTTCAGTAATAGGCTTGTTATAGAGTTACATTCCCCTAAAACATGACAATACCAACAAGAATACGACAGGTGCACATGCAGAAAGTCACCCAAACCACTTCATACATACATACATACAAAATGTATGAAGAAATGGGTTGAAATTAGTGGTCACAGCGAAGCAACCGCTTAGACTTTTCCTGAAGTGTTAGGAAGCTCCCTCCTGGGTGAAGATGAATTCCCATCATCATGAGAAGTTAAAAAGATGAATGATAAATGACAGGAGGCTGCCATTCGAAACTGGCCACCGTAAATGTCCAACCCCCCCCCCCCCCCCCCCCACCTAGGGCTGGGCGATATGGCCTAAATATGATATCACGATATTTTCTGACCTTTCGGCGATACACGATACGCATCACGATGTTTTTCTATTTTTCCCCAAACAATTCATTATGAGGCTTACCAAGACAGTATTTGAGTTTGCAAGCTAACATTAAAGACAAAATAAAATACCCATGCATTTAGCATTTTTATATTATATATTAGATTTTGATTATTGGATTATTAGATTAACACTTTAATCGCCGATGACGTGTTTAGACGTCATTCCTCGCCATGCTCATTCTGCCGAAGACGCCGTAACTCGTCTTTGATATCAATAATTCAAAAATCTGTGATCGAAATCATATTTCTCCTCCGGAGACATGAGATGTACTGGTGAGCTCCACTCAACTGTCTAACGGTTCGAGAGCGCCATCTGGTGGCCAAACAGGAAGTGCTCATCCATAATCCGTCCGGGCACTCGCGATCGGTAGCCGGACTCCCATCTCAACACACTGGATAATCAATCGCTCGCCCTAACTCAATAAACAACGTTATTTGGACGTATATAGTATTATACAACCTGGAAATGGTTCATCAGGATCAACATCCCATAATCGAAAACTGTCTACTCCACGCTGATCGTCCAACGGCGCGAGGAAGATATGGTAAGATCCAGCGTTATTTTCTAACGTATTCTATACTAACTGATCTGATGATCATATGACCCACACTAGATGAATGGTATAACGTTGCCCACGGAATTATAAACGCCCCCTCGCCCATCCGGTCAATATCGATGATACGTAGTAACTTCTAGAAGTACCTCCAGTTGAAATTTTTAATCTGGCAACGATCGCTACCAAACTGTATTTGATCATCAATATAATGCATTTGGAGCTATAAATCAAGTTCTGGAGAAAGCTGCAGAAAACGATAAAAACATACTTATACTTTAGACCATATTTTAGTATGAATATGTGAATGAAAAAGTATATCGATGCTACACCCTGAACAATGGATATAGGACATTGAATGGGCCATAATAATGTCAATTTAGCAATAGAATTTAAAAGGTTATAGCCCTGCAAAGAAGGGGAACTTCTCCATAGACAAATAGAGCTGGCTAGGGATGGTAAATTATGAATTTGAACCATGGCGATCAAAGTGTTAATATATTGCATATATTTAGCAATGAGATATTATATGATTTAGATATGAAATATGATGAATTGAAAATGGGGGACCCTGATGTAAACAAGACGAAAGTCTTTCTCTGGTCTGCATCCTCCAGTCCACTGTTGTTGTATTGAGCTGTACTGTATTGTACCCATTCTGCAATCTGTTAATAACGTTTTCATTCATTCAGACGGCAAACAGAATCATTTTGATTGACAGTCGAGTCTGCCAATTACATCACACCGCTTGCACCCGCCCTGCTGTTCTTAGCACCAATCGGCAAGCCGCGCATATTAATTTTTTACTTCCGCTATATCCGCCATTGATTTTGACGAGAGCTCAGCTCAACGACAACAACAACGATAGCGGTAGCTCCCCGCGTCCGACGTTTAGCTTTTAGCTCCGCAGGATGACTAAACGAGGCATAATGTTACTGCAACGAATGTCATAATAAAAGCCTTTCCATACATCTGTCTGATTGAAAACTTTATTAACAGACCGCAGAATGGGCACAACTGAGTCAGCACGGGCTGAGATATGAACGACTAATGCTTGCTATCTATCTAGGTCGACCTCGGACGTTGCTATGTAAATACGCTGATGTTATTGAACGTGTAACTATATAACGTTAATGCCACAAAACGAATGTCTTTGTTATCATAAGTAGTAACTTTGATGCAATCCTCTTGGGCAAAACATCACGATATCCACGATACGTTTAAAAAGTGTATCGTTAATGAACTGTACCCGATATTTATATAATATCGTCATATCGCCCAGCCCTACCCCCACCCCCTCCTAATAGACAGTCTCCTCCCCACCGTATGTATATTTCTCTCCCACCCACCCACCCCCTCCTAATGTACAGTCTCCTCCCCACTGTATGTATATTTCTCTCCCACCCACCCACCCCCTCCTAATAGACAGTCTCCTCCCCACCGTATGTATATATTCTCTCCCCACCGTATGTATATTTCTCTCCCACCCACCCCCTCCTAATGTACAGTCTCCTCCCCACTGTATGTATATTTCTCTCCCACCCACCCACCCCCTCCTAATAGACAGTCTCCTCCCCACCGTATGTATATATTCTCCACCCCACCGTATGTATATTTCTCTCCCACCCACCCCCTCCTAAGGTACAGTCCCCTCCCCATCATATGTCTATACTCTGTCAGGATCTCTGGGTAACAGTACTGTATATTTGCATATCATATATGTCACAAATGTGACAGTACTATATACCTG
Source organism: Notolepis coatsorum (assembly GCF_963971535.1). NCBI lineage: Eukaryota > Metazoa > Chordata > Actinopteri > Aulopiformes > Paralepididae > Notolepis > Notolepis coatsorum. Next base: position 956,440 of record NC_140165.1, on the reverse strand, counting down.
TATGTCATGTATGTCCCTATGCCATAAATGTCATGATGTCACGTATGTCGTGTATCTCATAAATGTTATGATGAATTGAAAATGGGGGACCCTGATGTAAACAAGACGAAAGTCTTTCTCTGGTCTGCAATTTCTGCATCCCTTAACAATTGTGTGTATTGAGCCGTACTGTATTGTATCCATTCTGCAATCTGTTAAATAAAGTTTTCATTCATTCATTCATACATCAGGGTCCCCCATTTTCAATTCATAATGACATTTATGGAAGAGTGTGTTTACCTGCTGAAGATACTGGTTGATAGTGATGTGTGCCATGATGATGACGACGACAGCAGCCCGACAGTTTAGCAGCCAACTACACCTGCTGTAGAAGATATTAATATCCAACATGGTGAACACTGACAGATGTGGAAGATAAAACATAAAATAATATTAATAAACATAAAGCCTGGGAAACAACCTCCGTCTGACAGGAGATGATGACACGGGACCCGGTCAGCAACGCTTGTGCTGAAGTTTCTAGATAATTCAACAGATTTGTGTGTCGACTGACTTGACTTCATTAGTTATTAGTACTTAATTATTATTACGTACCGAATCTTAGATCAGGCAAACAAAAGCATATTGCTGGTCAACGATAGCCACACACTAACTGTTAACTGTTGTGTTGGCTTCCTGCACCTTTCATTCATTACGGTTGCACTCTTAAATCAGTTTTTAGCTAAATGTAAATATATATTTTTTAAATACATAACTGAATTCGATCATTAGTTACCATTAATGAGAAGGATAACAAAACAAAAAACTTCGGACACCGTTTCAACAAAAAGCATTCAAATGTGTCGGACTGTTTTCCCAGCGACACGTGCACATGCGCATTAAAAGCATCCGGGTTAGAAAGATCAACATCCTGCTAGCGGATTTCACAATAAAGGTATATTCCTAAATAAAAAATAACGGTCCACCAAAACAGAACACAATATATAATAATAATAATAATAATAATAATAATAATAATAATAATAATAATAATAATAATAATAATAATAATAATAATAATAATAATAATAATAATAATAATAATAATAATAATAATAATAATAATAATAATAATAATAATAATAATAATAATAATAAACGTTATTTGTAGAGCACCTTTCATACAGAAACTGCAGCTCAAAGTGCTTCACAACGGAAAAAAGATGAGCACATAAAGTGCAGACGTATAAAATCACAGTTTTTTCACATTAGGATCTAACATCCCAACAGGCCACCTTGTTTATGGTTTGATTCAGTTTTAAATAGACAATAATAAAAAGAGTAAGATAAAATAGACAGAGTAAAATAGTGCAGTGCAATAAAATTGTAGAATAGAATAGATTAAAAAAAATATATATTTTACAGTGCAATACAAATTTTCTGGATTACTGTGTTCAACAGTTCAAAGTCGTCTTTACGTCTTTAATATGGATCTCAAATTATAATAGCACTGAATGTTTCTGTAGTTCTCTCTCTCTTCCTGGCTGTAACATAGCGAACATTGTTTTGTACATGGCAACGGAAGAGACAATGGTTGCTATTTGTTGATATATCGTGAAATACATCAACAAAATCACATGCATTTGGTGTCTAATGATTGGATGTTGTAAACAAGGCCACAGTGTGACAGTGGCTCGGTAGGTAGAGCAGTCGTCTGCTTATCCAGAGTCACAGTGTTTCTCAGTGTTTTACCTACTCGTCCACTGCATAGAAATTCAGCATTTCTACCAATGGAGTCAGGCGGCCATGTTGGAAGAAAGGGAACTACACAACCATTCCGTACACACTTTCGTCTTGTTTACATCAGGGTCCCCCATTTTAAATTCATCATAACATAATATGACATACATGACATACAGAGGAGGTGGTTGGGTGAGGGGGGGGGGGGGGGGTTGGGTAGGAGGGGTGGGGGGGGACACTGTACAACTGTACAAGCAAAACTGTACATTGGAATATTGACAGAACCATACTTGGTCATTTACTGTACATTGGAGGGGGTTGTGTTAGGACATTTACAGTGGCCAGTTTCGAATTGCAGTCTCCCGTAGGTGTTCTTTGAGAGTGGTCGACACTTTAACACTACATTATTAGGGATGTCCGATATTATCGGCCTACCAATATTGGCATTAAAATGTGATATCGGAAAATATCGGTATCGGTTTTCAAAAATTATTATTATTAATATTTTTTTTTATTTTTTTTTTACATTTTTATAGAAATGATGTCCGATATTATCGGCCTACCGATATTATCGGCCGATATCGGCATTAAAATGTGATATCGGTTGATATCGGTATAGAAAATTAAGAGTTGGACAATATCGGTATATCGGTATCGGTAAAAAAGCCAATATCGAGCATCCCTATACATTATATTTATCTATTATTAAAGAGATTTGCACTACATTCATACCTCATTTGCATTGGCACCCTACCCTAAGTTCTCTACCTAATTTCTGCATTGTGCCTCACTGTTACTCATTTTTCTCTGTATTGTATATTGTATATATATATGTATATTGAATATTCCTCTTTACTTACTTTTTACTTACTCTTACTTACCTTCTTACTTACTTTTTGTGTACTGTATGTAGCACACTCTCAGGGGCTCGTACAGAAACAAGCATTTCATCGTAAAATATCCGTATTTTATTGTGACAAATAATAAAGAAACTTGAACTTGAACACTAAAGTTGAACACATATTGTGCTTTTTATTTTATTTTTTTATTTTTATTATTTTATAAATGGCCTTTTTGAGTGTTTAGCATTGTTTCCTAGCTATGTGAACTTATATTAATATGATCTATGTCTCAAAATGCTCATATTGGCGCATTCTTCCAATTCTCCTCTCACAATATTCACCCTCACTGAACTGAGTCGTTTGAAAATGTGCCTATATGTGATGTCAGAGAGACACCGCTGCATGTTAATGTTCAGGGGAAGACGACGACCCGCAGTGGTTTAGGAGCCCAGGCTCAAAACAGCTCGAGATCTTGAGGTAGAAAAATGCTGTTTTTGAGGACTTGATTAGAAATACAAAACAATGAATAAAAAAAATATATATATTACAGAGGTGTTCCATAGACTCACAGGAATTGTGTAAAAGTGCCCAAATAGTGAAAGAAATAGTAAAATAGTTCCCCTTTAAACAAACACATAAACAAACATGACAACACACGATTAGATATACAAGCATTAATTAACAGTACACATCCAATTAAATCACAGTTTAGATAAATGTCTTATACAAGATATACCCCTAATACCTGCTATCTATTACCCTACACACATATGCTCTAGCTCGCACCCCCCACCCTGGACCCCCCAATGGATAATCCATCCATTATCATTCGCTCCTAACCAGACACTACCATTATATGCTAGCTTTTATTCTCTCCACCACTTCTAACCACATTGTCAATTTGGATTCATTGAGACCCAAAATTCGTATTATTTTTTTTCTTTACGTTACATAGCTGTAGGTGCATGTAACATGTCTGCAGAGTTACAAAGCCCAAAGTCCACATTAAAGGGAGTTATACAGTAGCCTACCCCGCGCCTCCTCTTCCTCTGTCTCAAACGTCTTGTTTCTAGTTCGGCCTTTCCTTCTGTTTACACGTGTCTCTGTCACCATGTGACACTTGTGTATCTTCATTCTTCAAAACCGTGGCTTGCCCCGTAAACCTCCTCTTTTCTCTTTCGCTAAGATAATGTCTCAGTGACAACAAGGACATGCAATCGCTCGACCTTCGTTCACGTTTGATCTGCAACGCCTAGTTTTACAGTTTGATCTGAATTTTGTGAACCAGGAAGTGCCAAAACAGCCCATTTCAAACTGAGTGGGCCTGAGGTGCTTTTTGACTATAGAAACATGCAAATGTTTGTAAATAGACTGCATAAATGTTTAATATTAAACTGGGAAATGGGCATAATATGGCCCCTTTAAATGTTATTCTAACCTTGCCATTGTAGCTGATCCCCACCACACCAGTGATACGACCAGTACAACCATTTATTTATTTATTTATTTATTTATTTATTTATTTATTTATTTATTTATTTATTTATTTATTTATTTATTTATTTATTTATTTATTTATTTATTTATTTATTTATTTATTTATTTATTTATTTATTTATTTATTTATTTATTTATTTATTTATTTATTTATTTATTTATTTATTTATTTATTTATTTATTTATTTATTTATTTATTTATTTATTTATTTATTTATTTATTTATTTATTTATTTATCTATCTATTTATTTATTTATCTATCTATTTATTTATTTATTTATTTATTTATTTATTTATTTATTTATTTATTTATTTATTTATTTATTTATTTATTTATTTATTTATTTATTTATTTATTTATTTATTTATTTATTTATTTATTTATTTATTTATTTATTTATTTATTTATTTATTTATTTATTTATTTATTTATTTATTTATTTATTTATTTATTTATTTATTTATTTATTTATTTATTTATTTATTTATTTATTTATTTATTTATTTATTTATTTATTTATTTATTTATTTATTTATTTATTTATTTATTTATTTATTTATTTATTTACTTCTTTACTTCTTTATTTACTTCTTTATTTACTTACTTATTTATGTATGTATTTATTTATTTATTCATTCCCTCTTCGCTTCCTCTTCTTTGCATCTTCCAAAATATTGCAGTAGGTGGTGAAGAAAGGCGGAAACAGGGGTTCTGAAATGATTATTTTATGACATTTCCGCTTCAAGGCAGACAGACAGACCACGTGGAGCCAGACTCAAAGCTACAACGCCACTGGCACACGACACTCCTTCAAAGCTACAACGCCACTGGCACACGACACTCCTTCAAAGCTACAACGCCACTGGCACACGCCACTCCCTCAAAGCTACAACGCCACTGGCACACGCCACTCCTTCAAAGCTACAACGCCACTGGCACACGACACTCCTTCAAAGCTACAACGCCACTGGCACACGCCACTCCCTCAAAGCTACAACGCCACTGGCACACGACACTCCTTCAAAGCTACAACGCCACTGGCACACGCCACTCCTTCAAAGCTACAACGCCACTGGCACACGCCACTCCCTCAAAGCTACAACGCCACTGGCACACGACACTCCTTCAAAGCTACAACGCCACTGGCACACGACACTCCCTCAAAGCTACAACGCCACTGGCACACGACACTCCTTCAAAGCTACAAGGCCACTGGCACACGCCACTCCTTCAAAGCTACAACGCCACTGGCACACGCCACTCCTTCAAAGCTACAACGCCACTGGCACACGCCACTCCTTCAAAGCTACAACGCCACTGGCACACGACACTCCTTCAAAGCTACAACGCCACTGGCACACGACACTCCTTCAAAGCTACAACGCCACTGGCACACGCCACTCCTTCAAAGCTACAACGCCACTGGCACACGACACTCCTTCAAAGCTACAACGCCACTGGCACACGCCACTCCTTCAAAGCTACAACGCCACTGGCACACGCCACTCCTTCAAAGCTACAACGCCACTGGCACACGACACTCCTTCAAAGCTACAACGCCACTGGCACACGCCACTCCTTCAAAGCTACAACGCCACTGGCACACGCCACTCCTTCAAAGCTACAACGCCACTGGCACACGCCACTCCTTCAAAGCTACAACGCCACTGGCACACGCCACTCCTTCAAAGCTACAACGCCACTGGCACACGCCACTCCTTCAAAGCTACAACGCCACTGGCACACGCCACTCCTTCAAAGCTACAACGCCACTGGCACATGACACTCCCTCAAAGCTACAACGCCACTGGCACACGCCACTCCTTCAAAGCTACAACGCCACTGGCACACGCCACTCCTATCCGCCAGCGTTCCTTTGAGCATTTTGCCCTTGGGGCCCAAATAAAATGTTCATTTTGCCTTGGAGACTGACTGCCTTTTACTGACTGACATTTAAAAAAAAATACAAGATTCCAGAAACGCCTAGTTTTACAGTTTGATCTGAATTTTGTGAACCAGGAAGTGCCAAAACAGCCCATTTCAAACTGAGTGGGCCTGAGGTGCTTTTTGACTATAGAAACATGCAAATGTTTGTAAATAGACTGCATAAATGTTTAATATTAAACTGGGAAATGGGCATAATATGGCCCCTTTAAATGTTATTCTAACCTTGCCATTGTAGCTGATCCCCACCACACCAGTGATACGACCAGTACAACCATTTATTTATTTATTTATTTATTTATTTATTTATTTATTTATTTATTTATTTATTTATTTATTTATTTATTTATTTATTTATTTATTTATTTATTTATTTATTTATTTATTTATTTATTTATTTATTTATTTATTTATTTATTTATTTACTTCTTTACTTCTTTATTTACTTCTTTATTTACTTACTTATTTATGTATGTATTTATTTATTTATTCATTCCCTCTTCGCTTCCTCTTCTTTGCATCTTCCAAAATATTGCAGTAGGTGGTGAAGAAAGGCGGAAACAGGGGTTCTGAAATGATTATTTTATGACATTTCCGCTTCAAGGCAGACAGACAGACCACGTGGAGCCAGACTCAAAGCTACAACGCCACTGGCACACGACACTCCTTCAAAGCTACAACGCCACTGGCACACGACACTCCTTCAAAGCTACAACGCCACTGGCACACGCCACTCCCTCAAAGCTACAACGCCACTGGCACACGACACTCCTTCAAAGCTACAACGCCACTGGCACACGACACTCCTTCAAAGCTACAACGCCACTGGCACACGCCACTCCCTCAAAGCTACAACGCCACTGGCACACGCCACTCCTTCAAAGCTACAACGCCACTGGCACACGACACTCCTTCAAAGCTACAACGCCACTGGCACACGCCACTCCCTCAAAGCTACAACGCCACTGGCACACGACACTCCTTCAAAGCTACAACGCCACTGGCACACGCCACTCCTTCAAAGCTACAACGCCACTGGCACACGCCACTCCCTCAAAGCTACAACGCCACTGGCACACGACACTCCTTCAAAGCTACAACGCCACTGGCACACGACACTCCCTCAAAGCTACAACGCCACTGGCACACGACACTCCTTCAAAGCTACAAGGCCACTGGCACACGCCACTCCTTCAAAGCTACAACGCCACTGGCACACGCCACTCCTTCAAAGCTACAACGCCACTGGCACACGCCACTCCTTCAAAGCTACAACGCCACTGGCACACGACACTCCTTCAAAGCTACAACGCCACTGGCACACGACACTCCTTCAAAGCTACAACGCCACTGGCACACGCCACTCCTTCAAAGCTACAACGCCACTGGCACACGACACTCCTTCAAAGCTACAACGCCACTGGCACACGCCACTCCTTCAAAGCTACAACGCCACTGGCACACGCCACTCCTTCAAAGCTACAACGCCACTGGCACACGCCACTCCTTCAAAGCTACAACGCCACTGGCACACGCCACTCCTTCAAAGCTACAACGCCACTGGCACACGCCACTCCTTCAAAGCTACAACGCCACTGGCACACGCCACTCCTTCAAAGCTACAACGCCACTGGCACATGACACTCCCTCAAAGCTACAACGCCACTGGCACACGCCACTCCTTCAAAGCTACAACGCCACTGGCACACGCCACTCCTATCCGCCAGCGTTCCTTTGAGCATTTTGCCCTTGGGGCCCAAATAAAATGTTCATTTTGCCTTGGAGACTGACTGCCTTTTACTGACTGACATTTAAAAAAAAATACAAGATTCCAGAAAAACGTCAAGGATGCTACACAAAAAAGTCAAGACTTATTTCCATCGTGGTCCTTGGTCTCAGACAGACAAGCGATACAAAACATGACCATAAATAACAATTTGACAAACTACATAGATGTGTACATTTTAAATGCAGTACAAACGTAGCCACAGGCAACAATGTCAACATTTTCATGCATTTTAAAATCTAGTTTTTGACATTGTCGAGGAGCCATGATTTTACTTTTTTCTTAACATTGTGTCGGCTACTGATGCATTTTAGCTGTGAAGGAAGCAAATCCCCAGAATTTAAAAGAACATTTGCCCATATTAGTTTTGAACCTTGGAATACGCAGGTCAGCAATGCTGGCTCTGGTGTTATGGGTATATGCATGTCCCTGTTCCACTGAAAATAATTTGTAAGATAAGAGGGGGCCCTATTATTATAAATGTTGTGAACTATGGACATTGCGCTCGTCACCAATGCAAGAGACTCCGGTCTCGAATCCGGCAGTCAGCGTTGCCTCCGGCTTGGGCCGGCCGTCATACTGACTCAATTGGCAGAGTTAGCGGGAGGGGAGTCGAAGGGTGGTAGTCTGGTCGTTGTAAACAGCGACTCCTACAGGTCGGTCAGGGCGCCTCCTACAGGCAGGAAATGGCGGGGGTAGTGTGAGCCTCCCACACGTTACACCTCGCCACTGAGAGTCCGCGCTGGCAGGTGGAAAGATGTGACAGGCTGCCTCCACATGTATCGGGAGGGGACACGTGATGGGCTTCTATCCTCCCTACGACCGGCCAGTGGGGGGCACATGCGAGCAACGATCAGGACAGGGGAGGGAGAATTGGCACGAGAGGAAAATTGGGATTAGAGAAAAATCACAGAAAAAGGAGGAGAAAAAGTAGGTAAAAAAAAAATGTGTGAACTATGTTGAGCTGAAGTTGAACGGACCTGGCTTCCAGAGGGAGCCAGCCCAGCAACTGAAAGTGTTGTTTGCCCACATGTGCTCTGGAGGCTAGTCCTAGAGTTAATCGGATGAGTTTGTCCAACAGGACGCCCTTGGTCCTACCATTTGAAGTTCAGTCACCCCTCCCCCCTTTCCCCCCAAGGGCCCTATCCAAGATTAAAGTAGGTTATCTCAAATTGACAGATTGATAAGCGTTTGACTGGTTATATCAATAGTACCCAACATGCGCTCTGCCAGAGGCAGCAGAACCAACGGCAGTAGTTAACCATTTCACAGCCACACTACAGAAGGTTAACCTTTCACTACCACACTACAGAAGGTTAACGCTTTCACAGCCACACTACAGAAGGTTAACCTTTCACTACCACACTACAGACGGTTAACGCTTTCACAGCCACACTACAGAAGGTTAACCCTTTCACTACCACACTACAGAAGGTTCTGTAGCGTTATGGCTTCGCTCAGCACCTGTCTGCATAATATCTCGCTTCAGTGGATATGCACTGAATAAATTTCAAAATGTACCTTTACATACCAACATCCATCTGACCACACCCCCATCCGCTTACCTACATAAGCAGGGGTGGGGCCACACACTCATCTCCTTCTCAAATTTCATCCACATGATAGTGCCTGTATACCAATCACTTGGCGAGGAAGAAAGCTGGAGAAAGGAAAACAGAAGAACAAGGAGATACGTTGACATCATATCTTTATTTTCTCTCTCACTATTTTCGAGAAAATACCGTGATATTGTCTTCGTCACTGGAGTGTCTGGAAGATGATGATCATTCTAAACCTCCACCGGTTTTTCGTATTAGGGGCTTGCGTCGCTAATATACTCCCCAAACTGCAGTCCTCCTTTGCTGCGGCTGGATGGGTTTGACCCTCCTGCTATGCAGCTGGACTGTGGAAGTCTGTTGTGAGGGACTGGTTGGTTTTCAAGCCTGGGTGAGTAATGTTTGCTTGCGAGCACCACTTGTCTGTTAGTGCTATGGGGGCTAGCTGACAATTTTTACGAAAGCCGGCCCCAGATTAGGGTCCTCTGTTCAGCCTCTTAGGCGACGGCGGAGGATCTTGGTCTGAAGCCCATTATAGTCAACTAGTGGGCCGCGACCAGGAACTGGTGATCCCAGGATTCTCTGGACAAGCGGATGCTTCTCTGTCCCGTGCAGGCCCCATCTTTCATATACAAATGAAAGTATACCCTAACGAGGAAATGTGGGCATGGATGTTCGTTATCGGAAGATCCATGTTCAAGTCGGCTGCAGCCCAGATGGGACTTGTGCTGGCTCCGCCGGATGTCTGGTAAAATCACTGTTGTAAACTGTGTTGACATCTCTTTTTCTCTTCTCTCTTAAAGGGTGAGGAGGGTTTCAGACGGCGGCCTGTCTGAAGTGTGGCTTGTTATGTCGTTTTGTACAGTTCAGGTGATAGCTGCTTAGCTTGCGTGCTAGTTGTGGCCTACCTGTTAGCCAGTCAGCTGTTAGCTGCGGCACTAGCCCGTTGTGTCACTAGGCTAGGAAACGTTAGCTTGTTGCTATCAGTCGAGAGCGGCTGTTAGCTTGATGCTACACTGTTGAACATTGCTATGACATGCCTTAAAACACTCTGACTACGACGTCATCTTTGACAGAGGATGTTAGTCGAACCTACACCGGGAGCCCTGCCAGCGAGGACTGCGTCAACAGGGAGAACCGTAGCGGCTAGGTGGCGCAGCGACGCTGTCCTCGTCGTCAACACAGGAATGCTGTGTTCAACGTCGGTGCCCCGTTAGCCAGATTGCAGTTCGCTTGGCCTGCGCTCAGGGTAGGAAGGTCCCGCGGACCTTAAACACTTCTTCTTTCCTTCCCTTCTAAATGTTTTGTAATAACGATGTTTTCCAAAACGGGTGTTGCTGCAATACATTGAGGATACGATGCGTGTTGTGTGTGAATTGTCTTGTCACTGGTATAGCTTCTCTCCATAGAAATCGGGTTGTTGTTTTACATGTGTAAAAATGATCTGGTTAGTTGTGTTGAGAACATGTGTGTTCATGTACCGTGAACTCACAACTAAGGGGGTTAATTAACCTATAAAGCTATGCTTAGTGACATATGAGTGAAGAATGAATTCTTTTCTCAGCCTGTAATGACAATGAACAGTGTGTTCACATATTAACAGGGTTACCTGTTCAACTTGGTCGTATCAAGGGTAAGGAAGGAGGGATGATCCCCCCGGTTTCCCTAGGGCTTCCCCACCCTCCTCTCAGACATGTTGTTTACAATATATTAACCTTCTGTAGTGTGGTAGTGAAAGGGTTATTGAACATAAGCTCACTGCCACACTGGACCCCAGACGTGTTGGAACCTCGTCAGACGTTACATAAACAGCCCCCGATGGGCTGAAGTGGAAAAGGCTACAAAGATCACATCACAATATAGAATTATATTTACTAGAAGCGTCTCTATACTATAGTGAATATATAGAGAGAGAGGGGGACTGTGGGGGGAGGGGAACGTTGGAGTTGGAGGGGATTGTGTGTGAGTGTGTGAAAGTTGAAGGAGGTGTGAGAGAAGTATGTAGGGGGGGAGGGAGGTAGGGAGTTAGAGAGAGAGGGAGAGGGAGAGAGAGACAGAGAGAGAGAGAGAGAGCGAGAGAGAGAGAGAGAGAGAGAGAGAGAGAGAGAGGGGGGGAGAGAGAGAGAGAGGGGGGGAGAGAGAGAGAGAGGGAGAGCGAGAGAGAGAGAGAGGGGGGAGAGAGGGAGAGCGAGAGAGAGAGAGAGAGAGGGGGGGAGAGAGAGAGAGAGGGAGAGGGAGAGGGAGAGGGAGAGGGAGAGGGAGAGAGAGAGAGAGAGAGAGGGAGAGAGAGAGAGAGAGAGTATGCATGTGAGAGTTATGTCAGCAGCATTGTGAATACAGCTCTATGCCAAAGGCTTCTAACACAGACCCCAGAGAACACCATCAACTCCACTCTCTCTCTCTCTCTCTCTCTCTCTCTCTCTCTCTCTCTCTCTCTCTCTCAGTCCATCCACGATCTTCTCTTCTTATTAACCCACCGCTCGGGGTATCTTCTCCTCTCTCTTATTTCTCTTCCTCCGCGACCTTCCATCACAGGTGGATACCTAATACCATCTTCCAGAGCTGCCAAGGACCTTTGCCTATACCCCCCCCCCCCCCTCCCCTCCTCCCCCATTTGTGGAACGACGCAAGTGTTGAATCGGGCGGGGGAGCGACCGTTTTTGGAATTGGACTCTTATCGGACCTTTTCTCCGACTGTGGGACGAGATGCCCGGGACCGTCCGAAGGGTCGCGACCCCGCCAAGGAACGTGAACGTGAACGTCTCCGGCCCGCCGAGGGGCACGAACCTGCCCTCCTTACCCCACGTGGCGCTGCCCAGAGGAGGGGTGCACATGCCAAGTTTACCCAGGGGGGTGACAATGCCAAGTTTACCCCACATGTCGCTACCTAGAGGGGTGCATATGCCAAGTTTACCCAGAGGGGTGCGTATGCCAAGTTTACCCAGAGGGGTGCGTATGCCCAGGCTTCCAAGGGGGTGGAGTCTGCCCCGGGGGGTGACGCTGCGAAGGGGCATGACCATGCCCACCATGCCCGTCATGCCCGAGGCCCCGAGGAGGCTTTTTCACGACTGTACCGCCCTCTTTGATCACCGCGCACCTGGAGGTAATGTTGTTTGACCATTTGACCTTTGACGTTGTTGTACTGTTTGCGTTGACAAAGAAGAGATGAGTTTAAAGGTGCTGCTATGGATTAGCATTTTTATTTTTTTTATATTTTATTTTTTTATTATTTTTTAAACAGACATATAAACAAACATGACAACACACGATAAGATATACAAGCATTCATTCACAGTGCATATCCAATGAAATTACCATTTAGTCAAATGTCTTATACAGGATATACCCCTAATACCTGTTATCTAAAAACCTACATACATATGCTCCAGCTCGTACCCCCCCCCCCTCCCAGACCCCCCATTGGATAATCCAACCATTATAACTTGTTCCTAACCAGACACTACCATTATATGCTAGCTTTTATTCTCTCCACCACTTCTAACCACAATGTCATTTTGGATTCATTGAGACCCAAAATTCTTGCTGTAGATATTTCTTGATAAATCACATAGAGATATGTAAGAGTCCAGACCTTCCGGCACATTTTTTCCGGTTGAAACCATCGTGATGCTATCAGCTTTTTAGCCACTGTGATACCCGATAAAACCAATCTCTTTAGCTGTGGATGTACTGCCCACTCAAAGACATCATTCAGCAGTAATACAGAGGGGTGTACAGGTATATCCAGAGTTAAGAGATTTGCTAATTGCTGGGTCACTTCTTTCCAAAATATCTTAACTGGTGGGCAGTCCCAGTACATGTGCATAAATGTCCCTTCGTCCCCATTTGTACATAGGGAGCATTTGGAGTCTTGTTTAAGACCCATTTTGTTCAGTCTTATAGGAGTTAAGTATGTCCTGTGAATATAGTTAAGATTGATTTGTTGATGGTCCGGGTTCCTTGATGCAAGTCGTACATTTGCCCAGGCCTCTTGCCAGTCAAAGTCTGTCTCCAGGTCTGGTATGGATTAGCATTTTTATGTAGAGTAAAAACATTTTAAATAACTAAAAACATCCACAGAGCTTTTAGAAAGGTGCAGAATAGGGCGGCTACGTGGCGCAGTGGGCAAGGCGCTCGCAACGAATGCTGGAGACTAGGCTCGAACAGGATGCCTCCTGTGTGTAACTAGGAGGGATATGAGGACTGTGTGTAACTAGGAGAGATATGAGGACTGTGTGTAACTAGGAGAGATATGAGGACTGTGTAACTAGGAGAGATATGAGGACTGTGTGTAACTAGGAGGGATATGAGGACTGTGTGTAACTAGGAGAGATATGAGGACTGTGTAACTAGGAGAGATATGAGGACTGTGTAACTAGGAGGGATATGAGGACTGTGTAACTAGGAGGGATATGAGGACTGTGTGTAACTAGGAGGGATATGAGGACTGTGTGTAACTAGGAGGGATATGAGGACTGTGTGTAACTAGGAGGGATATGAGGACTGTGTAACTAGGAGGGATATGAGGACTGTGTGTAACTAGGAGGGATATGAGGACTGTGTGTAACTAGGAGGGATATGAGGACTGTGTGTAACTAGGAGGGATATGAGGACTGTGTGTAACTAGGAGGGATATGAGGACTGTGTGTAACTAGGAGGGATATGAGGACTGTGTGTAACTATGAGAGATATGAGGACTGTGTGTAACTAGGAGGGATATGAGGACTGTGTGTAACTAGGAGGGATATGAGGACTGTGTGTAACTAGGAGGGATATGAGGACTGTGTGTAACTAGGAGGGATATGAGGACTGTGTGTAACAGTGGAGGTTTCTCTATGACAACACGTGAAACACAAATTCACTCATAATTCATAATTATTATTAATTTACATATACCTATATATATCAAAATAAAAAAAAATAAAAAAAATATACATATATATATATTTTTTTTTTAATTATTATTATTATAATTTTTTTATTATAAATGTTTTCCTCTGTAAAAAAAATGTCAGTGAATTTTTCTTTCTTCAAAAATGGCCAAATTTGACAGCTCTGAGCAGGCCTGCACTGCAGTATTGCCTGCAGTAATTATTCGTGAAGAAAACTTCACAGGTGTGACCCATTGTTAAATAAATAATAAATAACAGCGAATCAAAATAGGCTATTAACTTCATCTAAGCACGGTCTGTGCAGTTAAACTCTTGCCATTGAATGGAGGATTGATTGATTGACAGCCCTTGACATCCAATACACGGAGGTTGAATATGATTGGCAGCCTTGCAAATCCAATCAGAGATTGCTGCATTGCAAAGTCAAAACGGGTCCAGCTGCATGTCCGGAGGATAGGTTTAGCTCGGGCCAATCTCAAGTTTCTCAAGTTTCTTTATTAGTTGTCATACAGAAGTACAGAATACTTTTATACAAAATGTAACATAAAGAAGCATTTTGTATAAAAGTATTCTGTACTTCTGTATGACAACTAATAAAGAAACTTGAGAAACTTGAGATTGGCCCAAGCTAAACCTATCCTCCGGACATGCAGCTGGACCCGTTTTGACTATGTGAAAGTTGAGACTATGAGAAAGTTGTTGTTTAGTAGTTAGTAAGCTGTACAGCTATAACAAGTCAAGTCAGGCTAAATTAAACTTTGCGCCAACATTAGGACTGAAGTATAAACCAGCAACTGAGCAACATGAAGAAGTGGACTTATGCATCTGGATCAGAAAAAACGTTGTGGATGAAAAAGTAAGTAGGCTACAGTGCTTGTATGCTAACAGTAGCTAGCCAGCTTAGCCTACATCACAATGATAATCACCAAGCTAACTTACTGTACACACTGTAGGGCTGGGCAATTAATCGAAACAGAATCGCGATATCGATTCATAGACCTATGCAATCTCATTTCTAAGTTATGACTATTTTCTTTTATTATTATTATTTTTTTTTTTTACTTTTTAAATTATTTTATCTGGATTGAACATGATTTGTGGAACTCCCTCTGGTGTTGTGGTCGTGGTATTCACTGACATTTGGGAAGTATTTCGACATGCACATGGGTATCTTAGTGGTGTAGTGTATCTTGTAGACCAGGCCCATTGCAAGTTGCTGTACTCTGTCGTCTACTCTAAGCCATCCTAGGTTGTCAAAGTGGACAGGGGTGAGGTGGGTTTTAGGAGTAAGGTCAAGCAGTAGTCTGACCAGTTTGTTTTGTGATGTTTGTAATCTTGTTTTTAGTGCCTTTGAGGTGCTTTGGTACCATGAGGTGCAAGCATAGTCGTAGTAGCCTTGAATGAGTGCTCCTGTTAGAGTCTTCAAGGTATTCTTGTTTACCAGAGAGGAGATCCGGTACAGGAATCTAGTTAGTTGGTTGACTTAGTTTTATTACATTGGATCCCATTTTGTCACAGGAAAGATTTGCCTCTATAGGATGGAACCCAGGTAGGTAATTTCATCTTTCCTTTTAAGATAAGATAAGATATTTCTTTATTGATCCCCTTGGGGAAATTCAGGCATCATAGCAGCATGGGGGAAGGGGGGGGGGGTACAGGTAGTGAAAACAACACAAGCAGTGTAAACAAATAGGTCAATATAATTTACTATCTAACTAACTGAAATATACATTATTCATTATTCACAGTATCACAGTATCCACATAAGGTGCAGTATGCATAAGGTAGTGTTATTGTCCTACTTGGGTTCCTATTAGTTCTAGGTCGATGTCTGGCAGCAGTCGCTGCCCACTGTTGTGGAACCTGATGGCCACTGGTATGAAGGACTGTCCGAGGCGGTTAGTTGAGTGTCGGGGGGGTATGAGTCTGTGGCTTCCTTGTCACCTTCACCTAATATGTTTTGATCTGGTCAGGTGCGCTGTCACCTAAAATGTTTTGATCTGATCAGGTGCGCTGTCACCTAATATGTTTTGATCTGGTCAGGTGCGCTGTCACCTAATATGATTTCATCTGGTCAGGTGCGTTGTCACCTAATATGATTTCATCTGGTCAGGTGTGCTGTCACCTAATATGTTTTCATCTGGTCAGGTCCGCTGTCACCTAATGTTAATATGTTTTCATCTGTGTCCACTGACCACTGACACACAGTGGGGGATGTTTTAAAAATATTATTTAATATATAATATAATATAATAATTTGTGCTTCACCTAAAAATTTGGTCAGCAGCCTCCACTGGTGTGTAACTAGGAGGGATATGAGGACTGTGTGTAACTAGGAGGGATATGAGGACTGTGTGTATGAGAGAGAGAGAGAGCCTAATTTAATTTCAGGAATGTTTCATTTAATTTAACTCCAAACCTTTATTTCAACTCATGAGACACTGAGGTGACCCTCCTTTAGAGCAACGATGAGCTTACAAAACAAGACATAGTTTATCAGTAGATTCATACAGATATAGGCACAACAAATCAGCTAAGACGGTTACAAGTCGACATATACTTTTAAATGCAGAAAGAGAAGGAAGAACCTTCAGCTTCAGAGTCAGTCGGAGGACATTCCAGGTGTTGTAAGTAGGGATGTCCCGATAAAAAAAATTTGCTCCCGATCCGATCCCGATCATGTGATTTTGAGTATCTACCGATACCGATCTTTCCCGATCCGATAAAAAAAAAATTTAATAAAAAAAAAATATATATATATATATATTTTTTTTTTCTCCCATCCCAATTTCTCACATTACATTCACCCTGAATGTTGACGTTATCCAGGTGAAAAGTTAACTTCATTCAAGCGAGGCATTGCAACCGGAGTAACCTAAAAACTCCGCCTCCAACCTGCTGCTTCATGAGAGCAATGGCGCCATCGTCTGTAAAAATCAGGTGACTGCAAGTTCTGCAACTAGTGGATGTCCCTCATCCTTGACATAAATCATTTGATGTATAATTAAATCAAAGGAAATGCGTTTGTTTTGGCAAAATTCTTCTGCTGTGTGACAATAAATAAATGAATGATGATATGCAATTTAAAACAAAAACGAATGCCTCAGTATGAGTTTAAGACGTGAACATGGTCATGTTTGTTGAATTAAAAAAAAAGTTAAAAAAAATCATTTTTTTTTTTTTTATCCCGATGTTCTGAAAATCACGTGATCGGATCGGGACATCCCTAGTTGTAAGCATCAAAGGAAAAAGCACTTTTAGTTCAGGGCAAACTGGAGGAACCCATGAGAACCAAGCAGTCATTTGAACGTGGAGAATAGGTTCCAAGAATCCAGATTGGGTTGTACAGTAAAGTTACCAATAAAGGGCTTTAATAATAAAGATAAACAAATACCAATGATAGCCATCCAACCTTTTCATAAAAGACACAGTGGTGGGTATCACATCTGTCACTAGTAATAACTCTGAGGGCAGAATGATAGACAGAAAGCTAAAGGCGTTCAGTTCAGTTCAGTTCAGTTATTTTTTTTATGTCAGGTTTTGGACACATAACAAGGGTCATTCCATAAATCGCCAACGTTTTACCAGCTGCTATTGCAGCATTGTCCAATTGTTAGCGCTAGGGAGAAGCACTATAGGCTTGTTGGCCCTACCCTTAAAGACTTAAGTTTTTTATTTAGTTTTTTACATTTACATACATAGTACATACAGTACATAGTACATACATATAGTACACATTACAGTACACATTACAGTATAGTATATCTGCAGTATATAATAGTGTATAATATAGTATATAATAGTGTATACAACACGTACATAATGTGATATGAGATATATAGTACATGATATATACAATATAATATAGTACCATAATATAATAGTATATAGTAGTGTAAATATAGTTTAATATAGTATACAAATTAATTATAATAAGATTATATAATGTAATATGAGGTGTGTACGTGGTGTCACCAGACGACACTGAAGCCTCGTGTTGTGTTAATTACAGCTCAATGAAAAGAAATCCCCATCGCTATGTTTTTTTCCGACACCTACATCATTTCACTGAGCTGTAATCACAACAGCGCCACCCAGGGGTCGGCTGTCTTCTGGCGACGTCCCCGGAGGGCATGTTGTAATAAACTCATATTACTCCCAATAGCCGTGGAACTAAATTTAGATCAGCAACGCCGTTTACGTTTACAGTTTCGGGATACATGCTAGATGTGACGTCATACACTTTTACTATTATGTGTAGACTATTCTGTTTTGTGTTTTTGTGTTTACATGTGATGTATTGTATTATGGTGTACGACGTGCACGTTTATTATGTTCTTGTGTGATGTACCGCACATTTTATTGCTGTCTGATGTATTGCAAATGTTATTGCTGTCATCTTGGCCCAGGTCTCCCTTGCAAAAGAGAGCTTGTATCTCAATGGGACTTCCTGGTTAAATAAAGGTTAAATAAATTTAAAAAAAAAATAATAATAATAATAAATGGGCAAAAACAAATCAGCGTTTGGTGATAACCCTTTGGTAGTGTGGTAGTGAAAGGGTTCATGTAAATCATTACCCACACTTTCAGTTAGCTGCTCAAACAATGGTGCGAGATTGTTGCTAAGTAACTAAGAGATTCTACGCCAGCTTGGTTTCGTTGACATGTTGACGTCATGTGACCATGGCGACGGGGTCTGTGTAGACCGGTTGACGAGATCCTGCTGGGAGTAAAGATTAGTAGCCTTTTTTTTATTATTATTTATTATTATTATTATATAATTATATTTACTTGTGTAAGATGTGTTGAAATAACACAAGTTGTTTTGTCCCAAACTTTGTCCCTTTCACTACCACACTACAGAAGGTTAACCCTTTCACTACCACACTACAGAAGGTTAACCTTTCACTACCACACTACAGAAGGTTAACCTTTCACTACCACACTACATAAGGTTAACCTTTCACTACAACACTACAGATGGTTAACCTTTCACTACCACACTACATAAGGTTAACCCTTTCACTACCACACTACAGAAGGTTAACCTTTCACTACCACACTACATAAGGTTAACCTTTCACTACCACACTACATAAGGTTAACCTTTCACTACCACACTACAGAAGGTTAACCCTTTCACTACCACACTACAGAAGGGTTAACCTTTCACTACCACACTACAGAAGATTAACCTTTCACTACCACACTACAGAAGGTTAACCCTTTCACTACCACACTACAGAAGGTTAACCTTTCACTACCACACTACAGAAGGTTAACCTTTCACTACCACACTACAGACGGTTAACCTTTCACTACCACACTACAGAAGGTTAACCTTTCACTACCACACTACAGAATGTTAACCCTTTCACTACCATACTACAGAAGGTTAACCTTTTACTACCACACTACAGAAGGTTAACCCTTTCACTACCACACTACAGAAGGTTAACCTTTCACTACCACACTACAGAAGGTTAACTTTTCACTACCACACTACAGAAGGTTAACCTTTCACTACCACACTACAGAAGGTTAACCTTTCACTACCACACTACAGAAGGTTAACCCTTTCACTACCACACTACAGAAGGTTAACTTTTCACTACCACACTACAGAAGGTTAACCTTTCACTACCACACTACAGAAGGTTAACCCTTTTACTACCACACTACAGAAGGTTAACCCTTTTACTACCACACTACAGAAGGTTAACCTTTCAATACCACACTACAGAAGGTTAACCTTTCACTACCACACTACAGAATGTTAACCCTTTCACTACCATACTACAGAAGGTTAACCTTTCACTACCACACTACAGAATGTTAACCCTTTCACTACCATACTACAGAAGGTTAACCTTTTACTACCACACTACAGAAGGTTAACCTTTCACTACCACACTACAGAAGGTTAACCCTTTTACTACCACACTACAGAAGGTTAATCCTTTCACTACCACACTACAGAAGGTTAACCCTTTCACTATCACACTACAGACGGTTAACTGCGCTGAGAACACACACACACACACACACACACACGCACGCACACACACGCACACACATGCACACACACACGCACACACGCACGCACGCACACACACGCACACACACACGCACACACACACACACACACGCGTGCGGTTTCCGTTAGAATTTTTTTTTGCAGGTCTGAGTGTCCGGTAGATTTCAATCTACCGGACAAATGGGATAAATTCCGGTCAGAGTTTATTGAGCTTAAAAACAATTGATATGCCTATATAAAGAATGACATCATCAAGGCATTTATAATATTTTAACTTAAAACTAGGCTACTTTTGCGTATATACAGTCATTAATATATTCCAAATAAAATAAGTCCCTCGAGACTTCGTGCTGCTGCCGACTTGAGGTGTCGGTGGGCAGTCTGCCCGACCTTAATAAACAGCAGTCTGTTATAATCACATTTTTATGAGCTAACGAATTCCGTTATATTGGACATTTATATTAATTATATCAAGCGAAGAACTGAACATTATCGTGGGTTTGCGTGATTTATATCTCCACCTCCCAACGACTTGGTGCTGGTCATAATGTCCGGTGAAAATAATTCCCTCTAAACACAATTTGATTATTTGAATTGTATTAAAATAGGCTAAAATTAAATAGCCTATGCGATGAACGAAACAATCATTTGTTTCATCGTTGCTTCACCAAGCAGCCGGTCTAATAATGACATTCTGTTGTCAGCGCGAGCTGGCTGCTGATATATTTACGTGAAGCATGGAGCAGCAGTGTTTTTAGGTCCGGTCTGGAAACCGCTCAGCAGCGCCCCCACCCAACAGCTGAATTGCCAATGGCTGAATTGGAGTACTGCACCCTGCCGGCCGGCAGATGGATGCTTCTCGCAAATATATCAGCAGCCAGCTCGCGCTGACAAGACAATGTCATTATTAGACCGGCTGCTTAATGATTGTTTGTTTCGTTCATCGCATAGGCTATTTAATTTTAGCCTATTTTAATACAATTCAAATAATCTAATTGTGTTTAGAGGGAATTATTTTCACCGGACATTATGACCGGAGAGATTAAATATGTCGGACTTCAACAGATTTTGCCGGTCAAAAACCGGTAATTACCGGCTAACGGAAACGCTCGCACACACACACATGTGCACACACACACGCACGCACACACATGCACACACACACGCACACACGCACGCATGCACGCACACACACACACACGCACGCACGCACACATACACACATACACACACACACACACACACACACACACACACACACACACACACACACGTGGCATAACTCACAGACACTCGTCCTGAGTGAAGGCTTATAGTTCAGTCAGAAAATACCGTTAAGATTAACACTAAGCACCCCCACAGCCCAAATGATAAAAATATATATATTATACTTTTTTTTTTTTTTTTTTTTTTTATAGTCGACTAACGGCACATTTTGGCCAATCATAGTCGACTATCCAAATCCTTAGTCGGGGACAGCCCTAGTAGTAATATATTTTCACTGTAGAAGTATAGGGTGTTAGCACAGTAGAAGTATAGTATCTTTTTACAGTAGAAGTACAGTATAGTATCTGTTTACAGTAGAAGTACAGTATAATATCTGTTTACAGTAGAAGTACAGTATATTATCTGTTTACAGTATAAGTACAGTATAGTATCTATTTTACAGTATACGTACAGTATAGTATATTTTTACAGTAGACATACAGTATCGTATCTGTTTACAGTAGAAGTACAGTATATTATCTGTTTACAGTAGAAGTACAGTATAGTATCGGTTTACAGTAGAAGTACAGTATATGTTTACAGTATAAGTACAGTATAGTATCTTTTTACATTAGAAGTACATTATAGTATCTGTTTACAGTAGAAGTACAGTATAGTATCTGTTTACAGTAGAAGTACAGTATAGTATCTGTTTACAGTATAAGTACAGTATAATATCTTTTTACAGTAGACGTACAGTATAGTATATGTTTACAGTAGAAGTACAGTATATTATCTGTTTACAGTAAAAGTACAGTATGGTATCTGTTTACTAACCAAGCTAACCTGAACCAAGCTAACCTGAACCAAGCTAAACGTACCTGAAATAGTCACTGCAGTCACACAGGAGGGCCTTGTGGGCATTCAACTCAGTGCTGTTGACTTTAATAACCACATCACAGAACCTTCTCTCCAGACGCAGCTCATTAAGGATTGTACAGGACATTGTTTCCTTTTCCATGTGGGGATTTTAAATTATATCTACAGAATATATTCAAGCTTACAGACAAGTAGCCGGAAACAACAAGTGAGATCTTCACATGTCTTCTGATATATGAGATCTTCTTCTTCTTTAGAATTTCCGGCAGTTATGAGATCTTCTGAGAGAATTCTCCACTTGCACAACCTGAAAGTAGGCACTTCCGGCTGACTTCCGGTTGCGAATGGTACTTCCTGTCCCATCCAAATACATTGGTTTTAGCTACTTTTCTCCCCTTATTTAAACAACTTTGTCGTCACAGAGAGGCAATGAAACGTTTGTATTATTATAGTATAGAATGTATTTAATAAGCAAACGTTTGTCAGCAGGGTTTTTGGGCTGTATTTCATGTAAAAACGTTTACTGTTAGTT
>NC_140165.1:918548-926048 GCF_963971535.1 Notolepis coatsorum | reverse complement strand
GAGGCCGGAGACGGGGACTGGGACCCGACAGCGGAGGCCGGGCACAGGGACAGAGAACCGGCGAGGGAGGCCGGAGACGGGAACTGGGACCCGGTGAGGGGGCTGGACGGCACCTGAAGACACCGGGCACGACAGGAGGAGCTCCACCCCTTGATGGCACCGGAGGACCAGGCGATGTGGGGCTCGTGCAGCGCGAGCCAGGGCCTGCCCAGGACCACAGGGACAAGAGGAGAGCTGGTGACGAAAAACTGGAGCCTCTCAACGTGGTTACCAGCAACGGTGAGAAGGACTGGACAGGTGCGTTGAGTGACGTCAGCCAGGCGGCGATGATCCATTGCGAAGACCTCCAAGGGCCTCTCGAGGTCCTCAAGTGGAATGTTGGCCCGGGTGGCAAACCCAACGTCCATGAAACTCCCCTCAGCACCAGAGTCCATGAGTGCACCCACTGTCGCCCGCTGGTCCGCCCAGGCTAGGGTGACGTTCGCCAGACGGTTGGGTGGTGCACGGGTGGGGGAACAGGAAAGACGGCTCACCAGGATCTCCCGGGGTCTTGGCGAGCCTGGTCCTCTTGGCCGGGCACGGCAATTGGAGACACGGTGTCCACCCCGGCCACAGTAGAGGCAACGGCCGGAGAAGAGCCTGGACTCCCGTTCGGCCGGGCTAAGGCGGTTGCGTCCCAGCTGCATGGGTTCCTCCCTGGTCACGACTCGGGAGGGAACAAACCCACCAGTCACGGAGGGGGCAGGGCGGTCAGCACTGTAGAGGCGGCCGCCGGGAAAGGGAGCCCCTGAGCGGCGGTCGATGGCACAGTCGTAAGGCCGGCGAGGCGGAAAGACCTGAGCCCTGGACTCCCTGAAAACCCCCTCGGGGTCGTGGTACTCGGGGGGTACGTCTGGGGTACAGAAAACCTCCTCGAGGTCGTGGTCCTCGGGGGGTACGTCTGGGGTACAGAAAACCTCCTCGAGGTCGTGGTCCTCGGGGGGTACGTCTGGGGTACTGAAATCCTCCTCGAGGTCGTGGTCCTCGTGGGGTGCGTCTGGGGGTCCCCGTCGGGTTCTCTCACGTCTTCTCTCCTGGAGGCGTCCGTCGATGCGGATGGCGAGGCTGAACAGGTCCTCGAGGGAATCAGGTTCCTCCCGGGTCGCGAGCTGGTCCCTGACTGCGTCACTGAGCCCACTCATGAAGGTTAGGCGAAGTGCTGGGTCGTTCCAACCACTCTCCACCGCCGCCAGTCGAAACTCCAGGACGTAGTCTGTTACCCCGCCGCTCCCCTGTCGGAAGGTACCCAACCGGGCTCCAGGGTCCAGACCACGGGCTGGATGGTGGAACACCCTGCGGAGCTCCGCCACGAAGTCTGGATAGAAGAAAACAAAATCTGCCTCCATTGCCCAGGAGGAAGTGACCCACTGGGCAGCATGGCCTGAAAGCAAGTTCGTCATATAGGCCACTTGGGACCCTCTAGAAGTAAAACGGCTTGGTTGATGACGGAAAACCAACTCACATTGCATGATGAATGTGGCACACTCCTCGGGATTGCCGTCGAACAGCCGTGGGACGGAGAGACGGGGTTCCCGAGGTGCGGGATCTGCTGGGGCTGCGGGGAATGCTCCTGAAGGATGTGAGGGAAGTAAAGCATTAACGGTGTCGCTCAGCGAGTGAAGCTGAGCGAGAATCCCAGACTGTTGTCCTGCCAGAGCGGCCAGGGACCCCTGAATAAGCAGGACCTGCTCTCGGAGTCCCTGTACAGCAGCTGCAGCCGCATCCAGCTGTAGGGCGTGTTCCTTGGCTGACTCTAACTGGACTGCCGCTGCTGTGCTGACTCTCTTGCGGGCGCAGACTGCGCAGGCCAGTACGAACCCCTTGACGTCGTTCCTCATGGTGGGCCACCAGAATCGACGAGCCAGGAAGGAGAACGTGCGATGAACGCCCGGGTGGCAGGTGAACCGGCTGGTATGGCCCCACTGGAGGACCCGGGACCGGACTGAGTTGGGGACAAAGAGACGATTAACAGGTACATTGCCTGGAGCGCGATGGAAGCGTAGGGCACGCCTAACCACCCCCTCGATGCCCAAGGTGACGACTCTCTCTGTGTCGGCTGGGGTCGTCATTGGTTGGATCGTAATGTTATGGTTTGACACCGACCCCAAACGCACGACACAAGAGAGTAGGAATTCAGAGTTGCCAAAAACAAGGGCTTGTTTATTGAGACTAATTAATGAGCACAGAATAGTCAAGTCAAACAAGACAGGTACACAAGCAAGGGGGAAAATGTTGTGCTGCTCTGCAGCTTCTCCCGTGGTGGTAGTAGGGGGTAGCAGATGCTGACGTCTGAGCCGCTCTGCAGACTTCTCTCGGCAGAATCTCCGAAGTGTTGCGGGACCGAGAGAGAGAGAGAGGGAGCGAGTCAACAAGGGTGCAGGTGGAACGAGCAGGAGAACAGGAGAGGTGACTTGTACCCAAATACAAAAGTTATCCAAGTGAACTAATCTTCGTGTAAATACACACAGTGAGCAAAGTTCCAAAACACAATCCCAAGTGAATCTCTTCGTGTAAATACACACAGTGAGCACTGTTCCAAAACACAATCCCAAGTGAATATCTTCGGTGCAAAAATAGACACTGAGAGTGAAGTCCAAAAAACAATCCAATGTGAATAATATCTTCGGTGTGAACAACACACAGTGGGAGATGTAAAGTCCCAAAAATATTATCCCAGTGAGAACAACAAAAAGGCGATCGCTGGGTGAGTGACTGTCTGATAAAAAAGGTGGTAATCTTCAGTGTTATAGAAACACACGAAAACGGAATTTGATCAAGACAGTCAGTAAAAAACTCACCCAGACGTAGTGCGTAATGAGTGCTGGAACAGCAGCGGAGCGAGCGCGTCGCCACGGGGAAAAGGTGTCCAAGAGGAAGGCTTCTTGGAATATCCTGGAGGTAAAGCACAGAGAGCAAAACAGCAGCAGCAGCAGGAACGGAGAATGCAAACAGAGAAATATCAAAACGATCCAACAAAACCTGAGTGGGGAAACGGGGTATAAATAATACGGGATTGATTGATTGACAAGCAGTGACAGCTGGGGAATGTGATTGAAAAGCGTGTGGACGGGAGAGAACCAATCAACGACGTCTCTGGGAAGAAGCGTGTGAATAGGGGAATGAAATGATTAACAGAAACCTTAAAGGGACAGAGCGAGTGGGAGAGCAGCGGACCAATCATCACAGTACTTCAAGAAGCCCGTGGTGGGGAAAGAGCCAAACCTTACAGAACTGAACCCAGACAGACAGGCAGGAGGAGGTTCTGACTCTGAACTGAACCCAGACAGACAGACAGGAGGAGGTTCTGACTCTGAACTGAACCCAGACAGACAGGAGGAGGTTCTGACTCTGAACTGAACCCAGACAGACAGGAGGAGGTTCTGACTCTGAACTGAACCCAGACAGACAGGCAGGAGGAGGTTCTGACTCTGAACTGAACCCAGACAGACAGGAGGAGGTTCTGACTCTGAACTGAACCCAGACAGACAGACAGGAGGAGGTTCTGACTCTGAACTGAACCCAGACAGACAGGAGGAGGTTCCTCCAAATGGGAACATTCAACGACCCTTTTCAGTGTTTGGTATATTCAGATCTGTTGATTCATAGATACCATATGATACGATAACATAACATAACATATAACATAACACATAACATAACATAACATACTATACGATAACATAAGATAAGATAACATAAGATAGGATAAGATAACATACGATAAGATACGATAACATAAGATAACATAAGATAAGATAAGATAACATACGATAACATAAGTTAAGATATGATAACATAAGATACGATATGATAACATAAGATACGATACGATAACATAAGTTAAGATATGATAACATAAGATACGATAACATAAGATACAATAACATAAGATAACATAAGATAAGATAAGATAACATAAGATAAGATAACATAAGATAAGATACGATAACATAAGATAAGATAACATAAGATAAGATAACATAAGATAAGATACGATAACATAAGATAACATAAGATAAGATAACATAAGATAAGATAACATAAAATAAGATAACATAAGATAAGATAGGATAACATACGATAAGATACGATAACATAAGTTAAGATATGATAACATAAGATACAATACGATAACATAAGATACGATAACATAAGATAACATAAGATAAGATAAGATACGATAACATAAGATACGATAACATAAGATAAGATATGATAACATAAGATACGATACGATAACATAAGATACGATAACATAAGATAACATAAGATAAGATAAGATACGATAACATAAGATACGATAACATAAGATAAGATAACATAAGATAAGATAAGATAACATAAGATAAGATACGATAACATAAGGTCAGATAACATAAGATAAGATACGATAACATAAGATACGATAACATAAGATAACATAAGATAACATAAGATAACATAAGATAAGATAAGATAACATAAGATAAGATAAGATAACATAAGATGAGATACGATAACATAAGATAAGATACGATACGATAATAATAATAATTCATTACATTTATATAGCGCTTTTCTAGACACTCAAAGCGCTCCCCACAATGTAGGGTGGAAATTGCCTCCTTCACCACCACTGTGTAGCACCCATCCTTGGGCTACGCAGGCTCAATGGCTGCCATACACTGGCACCCGGCACACATCACACTACACACTGACTACCATACACTGGCACCCGGCACACATCACACTACACACTGACTACCATACACTGGCACCCGGCACACATCACACTACACACTGACTACCATACACTGGCACCCGGCACACATCACACTACACACTGACTACCATACACTGGCACCCGGCACACATCACACTACACACTGACTACCATACACTGGCACCAGGCACACATCACACTACACACAATGGCTGAACGGCTCAGGAGACAGGGATTGATACCAGCCAATTAAGGGGAAGGCATGATTAGGTGGCCTTGATGTCAGAGACCTGATTGGGAATTTGGCCAGGAACGTTATATGTTATAATGTTACATTAAATGTAGGCAATAAAGAATTTTAATCTGATAAGATAAGATATTCTTTTATAGATCCTCTTGGGGGAATTTGGGAGTCATAGCAGCATGGGGGAGGGGAGGTACAGGTATGGGCAGGGTAATAGTAGAAAGACATAAATATAGGCAATAAAATGTGATCTGAATATAAACAATATACAGTTTATATAGTACAGTTGGCCACGTGAGCGGATCGGCGCGGCCGAGAAATCCGCTCTTCGCTCTTTAAAGCTTGGTCCGCTCCGCTAATCGATCATGTTGACCCCGCCCCCAAGTCGCTCTCCGCTCGCTCCCCGCTCACCTTGAATCGAGCCCCGCGCCAGATCGCTCGGCAGATTTTTTCTTTTTTTTTGGAGCATGGTGTAAATTAGCTCAAACTACAACAGTCTACACCCCCTGGGCCCCTTAACAATTGTTTGTATTGAGCCACATTGTAATTGTACCCATTCTGCAATGTTAAATAACGTTGTTTATCCATTCACTAGCTATATTAAGCAATGATAGGCTAGCCGAGCCACAATGCTATGGTCGCTGCCATTAACGTTAGCATGTAAGCTAACAACAACAACAATGGTGGAATATATTTTTGTCTAACAGGATGTGAGTGACGGTTCACCCTTCTCATTGGTTGAAAATGGCCTTCATGTTTGTACATCGCCACCTGTTGCTTTGGCATTGTACTGCATGTATATTACATCAACAGTGTAGTTAAACCACTGTGAGCGACCTGGAGTGGATTGGAGCGGAGGAGAACTCTCGCTCCGGACGTCGCGCCGACCCATTTTAAAACCCACTCCTCGCTCACGTCAAAACCGCCCGCTCCGCGCCCCGCGCCGCTCACGCTCCGATCCGCTCACATGGCCTGTGTAACAGTTTACAGTGTAAACTATATAATTAACTCTGAATATAAGAATATGAGAAAGATAAACAGTGTAATCAAAGGTGCAGATGAGGTTCTGTCTGCTCAGTTATATTTTATGTTACATTAAATGTAGGCAATCATCTGAATATATACTATGAGTAAGAGCCAGACATTTCTAGTAGTTCTCGAGTTGATTCATAGACAAACCTGCACTATGTAACCATTTTATGGAAAAAGTATTGCTTCTTTATTTATTTATTTTTTGCATTATTATTCTATTTCCAGTCATATACATTTACAAGTTACGTTATTCCACATATGGGCCGTTGGAACAGACGAAAGTCACAGCACTTTGCGAGCAGCGTCTAGCGCCGGGGTGGCCAATCCGTGGCTCGCGAGCCGCATGTGGCTCTTTGCCCGTCAATGTGTGGCTCTTCCATCCAAAAAAAGAATAATTATAATATTTTGTTTTATAAAAAAAAACATGTTTAATGTCACTCAAACCTACATTTCATTGTGGTAAACCTCATATTTCTATATTCAGAGGTAATTATATAGTTTACACTGTTTATTTTTCTCATATTTCTCATATAAGCTGTCGGGTCGTCTGACCCGTTCCTGGCGGGAATTAGTGGCATTTTCTCCATGGCTGTGCTGGTGTTAAAACGCTGGGAGAGGTGTTTTTGCTGGTCCTCCATATCCACCTCCACTCATTAGTGCTCAACGAGGCACTAACGAGGCTAGCTTGCAGGTGAATAGCTTCCTACTGACCGGTGCCTCGAAATCCATAAATGGCTCTCATTTCTGGTGCATATGTAACGGAGGTACCGCGAGTATATCCACAATCACGATGGACTTCATGTGTTGTGAAGTGACTGTGGCACGTAGCGGTACTGCAAGTAAAACTCACTCCCCCTTAACACATTGAGTGCCACGGACGCGGTTTGTCGTAAGTTCATGCCGACCTTTGAGTGCCCCCGACGCTATATAGCGTTTGTTTGTCGTTTTTTTTAATTTATTGGCGATTTGAATTCATATTTCATCAATCGAGCCTGGGGTTAGTGCTGCAGAGTCTCTCTGAGCTCAATTGGGACGATACCGCCCCCTATCGTCTCTCCCTGTGTAACTGCACCCCATTACTTTACACTGACGAAGGGGGGGGGGGGGGGCGCAGTTTCCTCATTTTACTTTTCCCTCAAGCCAACTGAAGAATCCATTGTGCTCGCCGGCCCGGAAAATGCATGGATTATGTATTTACAGGACCCAACACTGTAATCAATAAGGGTGATCGATATTTGGAATGGCGATCAGGAATTGGAATAATCTTTTTGGATAACATCTGATCTCAGGTAAGGAATTTATTTTACCAGTCTTAGGATAATCAGAGCTATTTTCACCTATATATAAGCGTTTGCCCTATGTGTGTGTGTGTGTGTGTGGCTGTGATCGCTGATCAGGAAATGAGAGAATCGATATTTCAGCCCGCTTCTATAGCGTGCATAAGTACACATATACTATCGATAATCTAGCGTTTATTTGAAAA
>NC_140165.1:906039-910848 GCF_963971535.1 Notolepis coatsorum | reverse complement strand
TGAAATCTCTGCTGCAGGTGAGAGCTCGGCCGCTAGGGGGCGATATAACTACACACGCAATGCACTGCATTGGACTCTGGTTCTTGGGACACGCCCCCCTTTCTCTGTCTCATCATTACACAGTTTCTCACACTGTGATTTAAAAATTATATATATAACTCTAACCACTCTGCAAGAGAAACATGTTGACAGCATTGCCATGCATCTCCTCTCTCTCTCTCTCTCTCTTCTCCTCTCTCTCTCTCTCTCTCTCTCTCTCTCTCTCTCTCTCTCTCTCTCTCTCTCTCTCTCTCTCTCTCTCTCTCTCTATCTCTCTCATTCTCTTCCCCCGCTCCCCCCTCTCTCTCTCTTCTCTCCCCCTTATCTCTCTCTTCTCTCCCCCTATCTCCCTCTCTCTCTCCCTTTCTCTCTCTTTCTCTCCCCCCTTCTCTCCCTCCCCCTCCCCCTCTCTCTCTCCCCGCCCTCTCTCTCTTTCTCTCCCCCCTCTCTCTTTCTCTCCCCCCCTTCTCCCCCCCTTCTCTCTCTCTCTCACCGCCCTCTCTCTCTTCTCCCCCCCCGCTCTCTCCCCCTCTCTCTCCCCCTTATCTCTTTCTTTCTCTCCCCCTATCTCCCTCTCTCCCCCCTCTCTCTTTCTCTCCCCCCTTCTCTCTCTCTCCCTCCCCTCTCTCTCTCTCCCCGCCCTCTCTCTCTTTCTCCCCTCTCTCTCTTCCCCTCTCCCCCCTCTTCTCTCCCCTTCCCCTCTCTCTCTCCCCTTATCTCTCTCTCTTCTCTCCCCTTCTCCCTCTCTCCCCCTTCCGCCCCCTCTCTCTCCCCCCTCTCCCCCCCTCTTCCCCCTCCCCTCCCCCCCTCTTCTCTCTCCCTCTCCCCCTCCTCCCCCTCCCTCCCCCTCCCTCCCCCCCCAGGTGACAGAGCACTATGAGAGCAGTAACATGCTGACGGCTCTGCCCACGTCCTTCCTGGAGCCCCTGCTCTCCTTCACCCTGATGGAGGACGCCGACATCCCCTACTGGTCCTCTCCATCCTCACCTCCCTCATCGACCGACACGACAACACCTGCAGGTTCCCCTGCGTCAGGTGAGACATCATCTCTTCTCCATCCTCACCTCCCTCATCGACCGACACGACAACACCTGCAGGTTCCCCTGCATCAGGTGAGACATCATCTCTTCTCCATCCTCACCTCCCTCATCGACCGACACGACAACCTGCAGGTTCCCTGCGTCAGGTGAGACATCATCTCTTCTCCATCCTCACCTCCTGTTAGGATTAGGAGGCGAGGGAAGGAGAGGAGAACCCAATATGCAGACCAGGAAGAGAGGAGGCAGAGACGGCAGGGTAACGTGGATATATCAGTGGAGGTTTCTCTATGACACACGTGAAACACAAATTCACTCATAATTCATAATTATTATTAATTTACATATACCTATATATATATATATATAATATATATATATATATATATATATATATAATATATATATAATAAAAAAAATATATATATTTTTTAAATTATTATTATTATTTTTTTTATTATAAATGTTTTCCTCTGTAAAAAAAATGCCAGTGAATTTTTTTCTTTTCAAAAATGGCCAAAATTGACAGCTCTGAGCAGGCCTGCACTGCAGTAATTGCCTGCAGTAATTATTCGTGAAGAAAACTTCACAGGTGTGACCCATTGTTAAATAATAATAAATAACAGCGAATCAAAATAGGCTATTAACTTCACCTAAGCACGGTCTGTGCAGTTAAACTCTTGCCATTGAATGGAGGGTTGATTGATTGACAGCCCTTGACATCCAATACACAGAGGTTGAATATGATTGGCAGCCTTGCAAATCCAATCAGAGATTGCTGCATTGCAAAGTCAAAACGGGTCCAGCTGCATGTCCGGAGGATAGGTTTAGCTCGGGCCAATCTCAAGTTTCTCAAGTTTCTTTATTAGTTGTTCATACAGAAGTACAGAATACTTTTATACAAAATGTAACATAAAGAAGCGTTTTGTATAAAAGTATTCTGTACTTCTGTATGACAACTAATAAAGAAACTTGAGAAACTTGAGATTGGCCCGAGCCTAAACCTATCCTCCGGACATGCAGCTGGACCCGTTTGACTATGTGAAGTTGAGACTATGAGAA
Organism: Notolepis coatsorum; assembly: GCF_963971535.1. Taxonomy (NCBI): domain Eukaryota; kingdom Metazoa; phylum Chordata; class Actinopteri; order Aulopiformes; family Paralepididae; genus Notolepis; species Notolepis coatsorum. The sequence goes on along the minus strand of NC_140165.1, from coordinate 908,710 downwards.
AGTTGTTGTTTAGTAGTTAGTAAGATGTACAGCTATAACAAGTCAAGTCAGGCTAAATTAAACTTTGCGCCAACATTAGGACCGAAGTATAAACCAGCAACTGAGCAACATGAAGAAGTGGACTATGCATCTGGATCAGAAAAAACGCTGTGGATGAAAAGTAAGTAGGCTACAGTGCTTGTATGCTAACAGTAGCTAGCCAGCTTAGCCTACATCACAATGATAATCACCAAGCTAACTTACTGTACACTCTGTAGGGCTGGGCAATTAATCGAAACAGAATCGCGATATCGATTCATAGACTATGCAATCACATTTCTAGTTATGACTATTTTCTTTTATTAAAAAAAAGTTTATTTTTTTCTTTTTTTTACTTTTTAAATTATTTTATCTGGGTTGAACATGATTTGTGGAACTCCCTCTGGTGTTGTGGTCGTGGTATTCACTGACCTTTGGGAAGTATTTCGACATGCACATGGGTATCTTAGTGGTGTAGTGTATCTTGTAGACCAGGCCCATTGCAAGTTGCTGTACTCTGTCGTCTACTCTAAGCCATCCTAGGTTGTCAAAGTGGACAGGGGTGAGGTGGGTTTTAGGAGTAAGGTCAAGCAGTAGTCTGACCAGTTTGTTTTGTGATGTTTGTAATCTTGTTTTTAGTGCCTTTGAGGTGCTTTGGTACCATGAGTGCAAGCATAGTCGTAGTAACCTTGAATGAGTGCTCCTGTTAGAGTCTTCAAGGTATTCTTGTTTACCAGAGGAGATCCGGTACAGGAATCTAGTCGTTGGTTGACTTAGTTTTATACATTGGATCCCATTTTGTCACAGGAAGATTTGCCTCTATAGGATGGAACCAGGTAGGTAATTTCATCTTCCTTTTAAGATAAGATAAGATATTCCTTTATTGATCCCCTTGGGGAAATTCAGGCATCATAGCAGCATGGGGAAGGGGTGGGGGGTACAGGTAGTGAAACAACACAAGCAGTGTAAACAAATAGGTCAATATAATTTACTATCTAACTAACTGAAATATACATTATTCATTATTCACAGTATCACAGTATCCACATAAGGTGCAGTATGCATAAGGTAGTGTTATTGTCCTACTTGGTTCCTATTAGTTCTAGGTCGATGTCTGGCAGCAGTCGCTGCCCACTGTTGTGGAGCCTGATGGCCACTGGTATGAAGGACTGTCCGAGGCGGTTAGTGAGTGTCGGGGGGGTATGAGTCTGTGGCTTCCTTGTCACCTTCACCTAATATGTTTTGATCTGGTCAGGTGCGCTGTCACCTAAAATGTTTTGATCTGATCAGGTGCGCTGTCAACTAATATGTTTTGATCTGGTCAGGTGCGCTGTCACCTAATATGATTTCATCTGGTCAGGTGCGCTGTCACCTAATATGTTTTAATCTGGTCAGGTCCGCTGTCACCTAATGTTAATATGTTTTCATCTGTGTACACTGACCACTGACACACAGTGGGGGATGTTTTAAAAATATTATTTAATATATAATATAATATAATAATTTGTGCTTCACCTAAAAATTTGGTCAGCAGCCTCCACTGGGATATATATATAGGCTTTACTAGGAAGACGACACGTTACAAAATGGAACATAAAAGGCTCAGCCGAGCTGGCTCGAATACAAAAACGAAACTGAAGACACGAGAAACAAAAGAGAAACGGAAACAGAATACTTAGACTACTTACAACACTACGTACAAAAACAGCAAGGCACGGGAGAGATGACAGGAGGCACGACGGGCAAGGGAACACGGAGGTAAGTGGGGGTAACAAGGAGGAAATGACGCCACAAGGAAGTGAGGACCACACTTAAATACAAGGACTAATTACAATGAGCAACACCTGGCAAGGCCAGGCCAAAACACAGAATCCAATAACACCAAACTAGACACCAAAAGCAATAACACACACAAGAACCAGACAGGGAGACGACATCAAACAAAGGCAGGGATGGCCCAAGATAACAAATACGTGGAGATTAAATCTATTATCTTTAACCAGACCAAAATGGCCGCCTGCGCCATCTGGCTCATCTGGCCACTAGAGGGAGGTAGGAGACCAGGTAGGAGACCACTGTCAGGAGGTAGGGAATGTACAATGTCTCTATCATAACCGGCCCACCAAGGGCTGGGCCTGGGGACGTTACACCTCCCGGTTCAGATATGTGTAGACTGTAGCACAACATAGTCACACACACACACACACACACACACACACACACACACACACACACACACACACACACACACACACACACACACACACACACACACACACACACACACAACCTCACGATCCTAAATGTCCTCACAACCCAAAATGTCCTCACGTTAAAAGGAGGTATGTCAAGAGCCATTTTTCACAAGAATACTGTATGTAAACACACACAATACAAGTATTGCTGCATCCTCACTCTCTCTCTTGCTCTGTATATCTCTCTCTCTCTCTCCCCCCCCCCCTCTCTCTCTCTGTCTCTCTCTCTTGTCTCTCTGTCTCTCTGTCTCTCTCTCTCTCTCTCTCTCTCTCTCTCTCTCTCTCTCTCTCTCTCTCTCTCTCTCTCTCTCCCCCCCCCTCTCTCTCTGTCTCTCTCTCTTGTCTCTCTGTCTCTCTCTCTCTCTCCTCTCTCCTCTCTCTGTCTCTCTCTCTCTCCA
>NC_140165.1:883539-901039 GCF_963971535.1 Notolepis coatsorum | reverse complement strand
AGTTTTTAACACTAGACAACATGGAACTGTGAGTTTTTAACACTAGACAACATGGAACTGTGAGTTTTTAACACTAGACAACATGGAACTGTGAGTTTTTAACACTAGACAACAGGGGAATATGAGTTTTTAACACTAGACAACATGGAACTGTGAGTTTTTAACACTAGACAACATGGAACTGTGAGTTTTTAACACTAGACAACATGGAACTGTGAGTTTTTAACACTAGACAACAGGGGAATATGAGTTTTTAACACTAGACAACATGGAACTGTGAGTTTTTAACACTAGACAACATAGAACTGTGAGTTTTTAACACTAGACAACATAGAACTGTGAGTTTTTAACACTAGACAACATGGAACTGTGAGTTTTTAACACTAGACAACATAGAACTGTGAGTTTTTAACACTAGACAACATGGAACTGTGAGTTTTTAACACTAGACAACATAGAACTGTGAGTTTTTAACACTAGACAACATGGAACTGTGAGTTTTTAACACTAGACAACATGGAACTGTGAGTTTTTAACACTAGACAACAGGGGAATATGAGTTTTTAACACTAGACAACAGGGGGATATGAGTTTTTAACACTAGACAACATAGAACTGTGAGTTTTTAACACTAGACAACATGGAACTGTGAGTTTTTAACACTAGACAACAGGGGAATATGAGTTTTTAACACTAGACAACAGGGGAATATGAGTTTTTAACACTAGACAACATAGAACTGTGAGTTTTTAACACTAGACAACATAGAACTGTGAGTTTTTAACACTAGACAACATGGGAATATGAGTTTTTAACACTAGACAACATAGAACTGAGTTTTTAACACTAGACAACAGGGGAATATGAGTTTTTAACACTAGACAACAGGGGTGTTACAAAGGGTCAGATTAAACCGAATATATGTATTTATTGATTGATGTATATTGCATAATATTTGTATATCGTTTGATATCCCTTGTATATTCTTTGTACATATACACGGAATGTCCCTTTAACCTAGTAGCCTACTATAGCCCATAATATTTCATTCTCCTATTGGATGGCGTGCCACCAGGCGCCAGTGACTTACCCCCTAGAGCCGACTTGAAAGCTACCGACACGACATGTCTGTGCATGCCCGCTTCTGCCCAAGGCTACGAGACAGTGAGCAGGCTGGCACTTGATTATCCCCGCGTACATATAAATATGGCGCAGGCGAACACGTGAAGTCCCTTGTCCCGTTCAGTCTCGTTCAGTTCCAGTTATCCAAGTGACGTCTCTCCCCATTATGCAACGTGCGGCAGAGTAGGGCTCGTATTGCCCCAAATAGAGTCGTGCTTATCCTACTACGTTTGTTCAACGTATCGTTCGCTATTTACGAGTAAGCCTTCATTACGAGTCAAAGACCACGTGAAGTGTGTAATTGTGTGTCTACATAGAGCACTTATTGCCGCGTTCTAATAGGATAGTAACGTCAAGTTCAATTGTGAACCACCGCGCACCACGGAGGATACCTACACCGGTGATTGCAGAGCCACTTTCCGGCAGGATTACTATTATTATTCTTCATTCTTCACCAAGCTGCTGGAGCAGAGAACCGTCTACACCCACTGCTGTGGGATCTACACATGCCCGTGAGGACATCATTCGAGCCCGTCTCTGTCGGAGCAGAGACTCCACGGCTTCACCTGTGCGGCGCGCACATTGAGAGTACAGAGGCTGCCTTTCCCCGCTGACACAGGGAGTAATTGTCCCTGTGGAACCATTGACTTGCATAGAGCATTGCCTCCCCCTGCTGGCTTACAACCGGTAGTAACTCCCCTACCATTATTCCCTAGATAATTCCTAATATTCAGTATTGACTTGCCTACGCACATTCTTTGCCTTATAAGCGCATCCGAATTGATCTAAGTAATGTAATCTAATATTCTTTTGATGTAATAAATATTCTAAACGAGTATTTGTGTGGAAACCGTTTCATTGTGGAAGTGTTCTCATCTGATATACTTGTGTACAGTATGGCCAGTAATGTACATAACACGGTAGTGGTTTAATGATACCAATACTTGATTAATACAGTCAGGGAATTGTACCCCTCAGTTACAAGGGGAATATGAGTTTTTAACACTAGACAACATAGAACTGTGAGTTTTTAACACTAGACAACATGGGAATATGAGTTTTTAACACTAGATAACATGGAAATGTGAGTTTTTAACACTAGACAACATGGAAATAGGAGTTTTTAACACTAGACAACATGGAAATATGAGTTTTTAACACTAGACAACATGGAAATATGAGTTTTTTAACACTAGACAACATGGAAATATGAGTTTTTAACACTAGACAACATGGAATATTAGTTTTTAACTCTAGACAACATGGAAATAGGAGTTTATAACTCTAGACAACATGGAAATATGAGTTTTTTAACACTAGATAACATGGAAGTATTAGTTTTCTAACACTAGACAACATGGAATGTGAGTTCTGTATCGTTAGTGGCTTAGCTTGGCATCGCTACTGCACTATCTCGCGTACGTGCACGCGTACTGAATAAACCACAAATGTACCTCTAATACCAGTATTAGTCTGACCACACCCCTCATCAGCTTACCCTCATAAGCAGGTGTGTGGTCACCTGCTCTCCTCCTTCTCGCTTTCACCACAAGGAAGAGGTGCCTCGGTAGATCCCCACACTTGACACCATGATGGAAGAAATTGGATTAGGAACAGCTTGGGAAACAAGGATACGTTGACATCATATCTTTATTTTCTCTCTCACTATTTTCGAGAAAATACGGCGATATTGTCTTCGTACTGGAGTGTCTAGAAGATGATGATCATTCTAAAAACCCTCCACCGGTTTTCGTATTGGGAGCACGCCGCTGCATGCTTCTCAACTGCAGTTCCTTGCTGTGTTTGTTGGGGTGAAACCTGTCAGGCCACAGCTGAACTGTCGGACATGCCGCTGTTGTGAGGAGCGGTGCGTTCCAGGTTGGGTGAGTAGTGTTTGCTGGCGGGCTCCACTTGTCTGTTAGTGCTATGGGGGCTACTTGACAAAGTTTATGGAAACCGGCCCCAGGCTAGGGTCCTTTGTTTAGCCGCCTAGGCGACAGAAGGCCTTGGTCTGGCGACCATTATAGTTTTAACTAGTGGGCCGCGACCATTGACACTGGTGATCCCTGTGTGTTCTGGACGAGTGGATTCTCTCTGTCACCGTGTTAAGACCCCATCTTTCATATCCAAATGAGAGTATTCCTTCACGAGGGGATATGTGCATGTAATGTGCGATAGCGGCAGATTCATGTTCAAAGTCAGCTATACAGGCCAGTTGGTACTGTGCTGATTCCGCCGGACGTGGTAATGTCACCGTTGTGAAGCGGTGTTGACGTCTTGTTTTCTCTTTTCTCTTAAAAAGTGAGGAGGGGTTCAGAACGGCGGCCTGTCTGGGTGAGTGTTATGTCATTGTTTACATGTTCATGGCTTACGGTTAGCCGGTCAGTGGCCTGGCGCGGGGTAGCTTGGCTTCTCGCGCGCCGCCGGGAGCTCGCTTCTGATCGCGTGCGTCGTTAGATCGGCGTCTCGCGAGCGGAAGCAATAGCACCCGAACGGTTGGAGCAGCCGTTAGCTTGATGCTATTCTGTTGAACGTGCTTTGATTTTAACATGTTTTACACTCTTGACCACGACGTCATCCTTGACAGGGGATGTTCGTCGACCCTGCCTGAGCCTAGACGGGGATTGCGTCAACAAAGAGGACTGTAGCGACTGGTGGAGCGGCGACGCTGCCCGGGTCGATCAACACAGGACGGCTGTGTTCTACGGTGTCTTGTGACTGCACTTCGCTGATCTGCGTTTCGGGTAGGTACGGGGTTGGCCAGACCTCATAACACGTCTTCTGGTTTTACCTTGCTAAATGTATTGTGAATAACGGTGTTTTTTTCCCAAAACGTGTGTTGTTGCAATGCATTTGGAATACGTTGCGGGTTGTGTGTGAGCTGTTTTTGTCACTGGCAGTTAGCTTCTCCGTGCAGATCGTGATGTATTGATCTGGTTGTTGTGTGAGAAACATCATGGTGTTTATGTGTACCGTGTACTCACTACTAAGGCAACTGACCTATGAAGCTATGCTTGGTGACAAGTGAGTAAAAGAATGTTCTTTCTCAGACTGTAATGACAATGAACAGTGAGTTCACACATTAACAGGTTTTCCTGTTTTAACTGGCCGTATTGAGGGTAAAATAGGAGGATTGTGTTTTCCCCCCCCGGTTCCCTGGGGACTTTATCACCTCCTATCAGACATGTTGTGCATTAATTGTGTCTTTTGTGTGGTAGGGATACGATGTGACTCTTGGCTTGATTGCTGAGGTTGTGCTAAATCTGCTGGAGAAACTTATTTCCTAAAGGGAAATTGGTTTGGTTGCTGTCATGTGTGCTTAGCAAGGCCTGTGGTCGATACTAATCAAGAATGATGTATTCTCTCATTGTGAAAAAAACGGCGTTCCTCTGTTGAGTGTTTTTGCCATTTTTTGTAGGTGATGATGGGTTGTGTGTGTCATGTGACCTACAACTGGGTTGTACTGGCCACAGAAGCACATGTGTATGTTGGACCGGGGTTCTTAGAGCCTTCTCTATTCTGTGTTTTTCCTTAGTAAAAATCAGATAGCAGGTTAGCTCATGCGCTGTGTGGAGCTGTGAAACGCTTCATAGAGCTGACTATGACTGTGTCATATTCTCTTTTTGTCGTTACGTCGTATCATGGGTGTGGGGTCGTAAAGGGGTGAACTGGTAACCTTTCCTCTCCCCATTGTTCTGTCGGTCAGGGGTACACCCCCTGTCCTTCAAGGTTCCCGTCACGTGGCGGTTCGGCACGTTACGGGGGGGGGGGGGGGGGGGGGGAGGGAGTTCCTGGTCCCACGGCCTGGTATATTGGGCGTGTGCACCGCAGGAATTCCCCCGCCATAGAGTACGTCACCGTGCGCGTCTCTGTTGGTAGGACTTCCGTGTGCTGTTCAGGTCCATGTGATGGATCTGTTTTCAGGGGGGGTGGTCAGGGCTCCTCCTCACCAAGCGCCTACTCAGGCCTTCTGTGAGTTCGGACTCCTTCTTCCATGTGAGGAAGCCTCCATCAGAGTACAGAGCCTTCCTCCTCAGATTGTCAAAGTGAGTGGACCCTCTAGAAGGGTCCTTTTCTATTGTATGTATATTCGATTCAATTCGTTTATTGAGTGTGTATGGGTTCGGTGCCTCTTCCCCGGAGGCCCTAAAACCAGTTTTTTACATGGCTCAAGGTGCAATATATTCTTTTCAATCTGTACAGCTCGCGTGGGAAGTCTCTCTGGGGATCCCCGTCTCTTTCCTATGGGAGGGTGGTGGGATGTAAAAATGTGAACATTTTTTACCCCGGCTGTGTAGACTGGGATACATACTGTTGATGCTTCCTTCTTTCTATTCCAGAAGTGTTGGAGTTAGGGAGTGTCACACCCCTCTTGTCGTTCCCCTGGGCGCCTTGGGGATTCAATGACAGGTCTAAATAGCCTGTTCATTGATGGGGGTGTGTCCCGACGCACGTATAGTGCTAGCTCGCTGTAAACAGGCGATTGACTGGCACGCCTTGGTTGCTTGTGGTTGAAACAGCGTTTTTATAAAGCAACTGAGATGGGGGTTTTTCCTCTTCCGGCGACCACATCCCATGACCTGGGTGGGTTGTCGACGGATTCTCGTTCATGTCTGGGGGATGATGACGGGATGGATCTGAACATATGTAGTGGGGTCTCACGCCCTTGGGGTGGGCCACCAGGCGCGGTTCGTCCGAACGTCTGGGTGGCGCCTTCTTTTCATGTTAAGATCAACACGCATATCTGCCCTTCTCCTGGAGTAGGCATGTCGGCGTGGTTAGGGCACGGGACTGGTTCTGGTCACGCTGGTCCAGATCAGTTGAACCCGTTGTCCGCCGGGGATGCAGATCTGCTGTTCTGGTACCCTGAGGGACTTGGGCTTTTTTCAGGGGGAAAAATGCCAGGTCGGTCTGGGTGTCACAGGGTTAAGCGCTATGGAGACCCTGGTTGGGTATGTTTTTACTCAGCACTGTCGTCATGGCTTACAGCCATGCCATTCTGTACGCGCTCGATCTCGTCGGATCTCGGCCGCTACACAGGTTGGTCCTGGTTAGTACTTGGTTGGGAGACCGCCGGGGAATACCGGGTACGGTGTGCTTAGGGGCTGGTTCTCCATTATTTTTCGCTCCTCTCTCACGCATGGCGAAGAGGGGCCTGTGGGGGTGGTTTTTTGACCTCCTCTGGTGACCCTGTGCTTCCCGTACCGCCAGGCCCGGTCCGAAGTGATGTTTGCGACCCGTAGGCCTGGGTTAACCCTTTTTGGAAACTGAAACACTTGTACTGCGGTATAGCCGGTGTATACCCGCAGGTGTGTTTTGGAGTTTTTTCTTGAGGGGTTATAGGAACAACCACCGCATTGGGTAACACCGAGGTGGTTGATTCCCTGGTGTGTTGGAGCAGTGTCAACTCCCGGGTTCACCGTTTGAGGGTGCCCCTGCACGTTCATGACGTCTGCCAATCGTGTCAGCCTTCTCTGCCTCGACCCCTCTGGGTGGGGGTTGTTAAATGGAGGCTTGGTCATGCAACACCGCCAGCTTACGCTCCTTCCGCCGGGGCGGCTGTGTTCAGCTGTCCCCTCTGGCGCCTGTCTCGTCCGCAGTCTCCAGGCTAGGGTTAACAGCCTGTTGCCTGGTTTTTCCCCGGTGCGCTGCCTGCTTCCGTTGGTTAACCTTTTTTGTGTGCTTACGGCCATGCTGACTGCCTATTCTGCAGGGTCAGTGTGCCAGGCGGTGTACTATTGGGGGGACGGGGCCCGCTCGGCTTACGGCCATACCGACCTGAACACGCCCGATCTCGTCCGATCTCGGAAGCTGGGCAGGTTCTGGCCTGGTTGGTTCCGCCTGGGAATACCAGGTGCAGTAACTGAGGGGCCTTTGTCCGAATACGCTGGCGATGTGGGGGGCGGGGCACTACGTGCCCACCTGGTGGGGTCTTGATGCTGGCATCATGGACTTCTCCGGGCCCCCATTCTAGGGAGTCCAGTCCTTTTGGTGGGTCTGGGTCTTCCTTCGTGCTCCGCTGCTACGGCCTTGCCACGGGGTTGGGTTTGCCCTTGACCCCGTGATTCTGGGGGCAGTAACGAGGTTGTTCCTCCGTTCGTTCCCGGGTGGCATGCGGGTTGTGCGTGTGTGTAGTCGTGGGGTCAAGCCACGGTCTGCTCACCCTGTGCGTTGAGTTGCTTGAGTGCCTCTTCGCACGGTCGGGTCCGTCGCCCTCCCGTGACGTCCCTAATAGGGGGGCTACCCTCCATTAGGGGGGGTCGGGGGGGCTCGGCCCTCCCTGTTCTGATGGTTTTGGGGGGCTGTCAGCGGGGTGTATTTGTCAGCCAAGTGGCTCCGCTTGGCCTCCCTTGTGCAGTAGCGATGCCAAGCTAAGCCACTAACGATACAGAACGTTAGGTTATGACTATAACCAAGTTCTGTTAGTTAGGGGCGATGCTTGGCATCGGACGGCCGCTGCAGCCCTTGTCCTCACCTTGTGGTGAAAGCTTGGGAAGGAGGAGAGCAGGTGACCACACACCTGCTTATGAGGGTAAGCTGATGAGGGGTGTGGTCAGACTAATACTGGTATTAGAGGTACATTTGTGGTTTATTCAGTACGCGTGCACGTACGCGAGATAGTGCAGTAGCGATGCCAAGCATCGCCCCTAACTAACAGAACTTGGTTATAGTCATAACCTAACGTTTTTAACACTAGTCAACATGGAAATATGAGTTATTAACACTAGAAAACATGGAAATATGAGTTTTTAACACTAGACAACATGGAATATTAGTTTATAACTCTAGACAACATGGAAATATGAGTTTTTTAACACTAGACAACATGGAAGTATTAGTTTTCTAACACTAGACAACATGGAATGTGAGTTTTTAACACTAGTCAACATGGAAATATGAGTTATTAACACTAGAAAACATGGACATATGAGTTTTTAACTATATAACAGGTAAATATGAGTTTTTAACTCTATACAATGGGGAAAATTATGGGTTTTTAACAGGTAAACATGAGTTAGACAACAGGTAGATATCGTTTTTAATTGCATTTGCTGTATTTTGTAGTTGTTTAAAAAGTTTAAATAACGTAAAATTAAAATGTGAAGTTCTGATTTACAATGGGTTATACAATTTTTACAAATAGCATAATTTACCTTCTACATAATTCTCTTCAACTCTTCAAGAATCTATGTAAATGTACTCCACATTGGTTGAAAAAAACACAGATTGGGCCTTTAACACTAGCACAGCCGACAAGGGGTCACATGACCCCTCTGCATTTTCAATAAATGTATCCTCGTCACTCGGTCGAGCTCCAGCTCTGTCACTCAATGACTTTTCCTAAAAGTACCCGTTTTATCTGGCACGGCTTCTGAAATTTCAAAATGACTTCAGGAAAATGTAATTAGAACGTTATTCCACATGGAATATGTGGAAAGTCACAGCACTTTGCAAGCGTCTAGCACAGGGGTGGCCAACCCGTGGCTCGCGAGCCGCATGTGGCTCTTTGCCCGTCAATGTGTGGCTCTTCCATCAAAAAAATAATAATAATACAATTATAATATTTTTATTTATTATTATTATTATTGTTATTTTTTTTTTGTCACTCAAACCTCATATTTTTATATTAAGAGGTAATTATATAGTTTACACTGTTTATTTTTCTCATATTTCTCATATAAGCTGTCGGGTCATCTGACCCGTTCCGGCGGGAATCAGTGAACATTTTCTCCATGGCTGTTCTAGTGTTAAATTAGCCTTTCTAGTTACAAACGCGTTCTTTGAGAAACACAATTTGCATACAATACACAATTTGCATACACTGCAATACAACATCAGGTGGGATCACGTCATTGAACCATCACATCACATCACAAGTCAAGTCAAGAGTTTTATTTGTCACGGCATACGAGCATACAATGAAATGCGGGGGGTCTTGCCCGCAACGATGTGCATAATACAATAGTAATATATAATAAGAATCCAATAGAACGACATTGTGCAATTAAACAAGTAAACAAAGTAGGGCATATCGGTATCTGTACATGAGTTATTTACAGAGCATGGTAGGACATGCTAGGTCCTGTGGTAGTGCAGTACACTGTTAGCTACGGATGAGGCACTGGGTCTTTATGTACACTGCTATACAATGCTATATTATACAATCTCAAGCTATACTATACTTCTTGTGGAATTTAAAACGGCACAATTAATGTATAAAGCAAAAAGTCATGCACTTCCAAGAAACATTCAAGAATTGTTCTTTGATAGGGAGGGGGGTTATAATCTGAGGGGAGAACTCAATTTAAAGGTGCTAAATGTACGCACTACCATGAGAAGACACTGCATCTCGATATGTGGAGTGAAACTGTGGAACAGTCTGAATGTGGTGATAAAGCAATGTCCAAACATGAGACAATTCAAACTGATTTATAAGGAAATGATGTTCACGAGGTACAGGGATGAGGAAGGGACTTGATATTCACGGGTGTTTACATTTTTATTTTGTTTTCTATTTTATTTCTTTCATGTTTTACGTATATAGTTTTTGTTTTTTGTTTTGCATATATATATATATTTTTTTTTTTTTTTTTTATGTTTTAAAATAGTACACTCATTTGAGTAATGGAAAAGGGGTAGGATTAAGTGTACTCCTTTTCGAACATGTAGATTGAGTTGTTTTGCTTTTGTTATTGTTTGTTTGTATTCATTGCATGTTCGAAATAAAGATTTCAAATCAAATAAAAAAAATACTATTTTTAAAGTGACCTTTCCTTCTGTAAAGTGACCATACGTGTGAGCGTGTGCGGCGTCACACCAGTTCTCTTTCCGTTTACACTGAATCCTCTTTCACTGATCCCCCGTCCTTCTCTCTCTGTATGCCGATTGGTCCGTCCCTCCTCACAGGACCTGGCCTTGGCCAATGACGAGTGTCTGACGGTGTACAACCGCTGTGCCATCCACGCCCTCTCTGCCGCCTACCTAAACCTCATCTCTCAGCTGACCACAGTGCCCGCCTTCTGTCAGCACGTCAACGAGGTGGGTATTGGTCAGCGACGTGTGACCAGTAGGAGAATAGTAAATGTCGGTTCAGAATCTTGGTAAAACAACATTTTCAACCAAAGAAATGGACATTTCCTGATAGATAGTGTGTACGTAGATGAAAATGTATCTGGCTGATAAGCAGATAGGGATATATGGATGAAAAGGTATGTGTCTGATATGGATATATTATTAGAAGATTGTATAATTGGTTGATATGAACATAGATAATGTATGTAAAAGCTAAATAGTATATTATGCTGTATTGTATTATGCATTAATTATGAGTAGGTATTGTTGTATTGTATTATGAATTTGATAAGGAGTATGTATTGTTGTATTGTATTATGAATTTGATAAGGAGTATTTATTGTTGTTTTAATCGTCTGTATGCCATGTGAATGTTGTGAGTGTATAAAGTCTGTAACTGTATTTTACGTGTTATGGACCCCAGGAAGAATAGTAATGGGGGTCCAAATAAACTTAAACTTAAACCCTACAGACGCTTAACCGTCTGTAGTGTGGTTGTGAAAGGGTTAACCCTTTGTCGTGTGGCAGTGAAAAGGGTTAACCTTCTGTATTGTCGCAGTGAAAGGGTTAACCCGTTGGTAGTGTGGTAGTGAAAGGGTTAACTAGTAGTATTAAGAGCTCAGTAGCGTTTACAGTAGCTAACTACTTTGGGGCATGTAGTTTTAGGCGGTTAAAGTAATAATCTCAAACATTTTCATATAAATAAATGTCTATTTTGCCTTTCTATCACCAATGTATATAACACAATAGTGATTATATAACCAGTTCATGACTGTTGTTACATTGTTCTTGGCTGTTCTAAACACTGGTGTCTGGCAGGACATTCCTGTGAAAACCTTCTGTCACACAGGAAGTGATGTCACACAGGAAGTGATGCGTTTTACACACCAGCAGGCTGCAGCGACAGCAGTTTGTTTCGAATGAACAGCAGACTAACTCAGTAGTTAACATGAATGAATAGAAGACTAATTCAGTAGTTATATATCGCATAGCTCTGCTCTGCGTCATACTGGAATCCACTTCCACATCAGTTCTAACACTGAATAAATCTTCACATGCACCTTTACATACCATCATCTGTCTGGCCACACCCCCATCCGCCCCCTACATAAGCAGGGGTGTGGCCATACCATCAGCTCCTTCTTCAGTTTTCACCACGTCAAGTGCCTGCAAAGTACCACACTTTGAAGTTTGCTGGATTTTTTGAAGAAGTCGGTGCTGCGTTGACATTATCTCTTGTTTTTTTCTCTCTCTCACAATTTAAGAGAAAAAGGCTGAGTTATAATGTCTTCTTCGGGGGGGTTGAGCGCTAGCAACGTCACCCTTCACCAGAGGTTCTCCATTGCCGCCTCCGCCGTGCGTCTTGGGGCGGGACTGACTCCGCGGTCGTGGCAGTCAGTCGTACCCGATCGGCGTCCGGTGGATAGTTTGCCTCTCCGAGGAGCTGGTGTACCAAGGGCATCTCCTGTGAGATGGCCTAGTTCCTGCTCTGGTTTCCCTGCCGCCGGGGGGGCGGTCGGCCGATGGGCTGACGGCTCTGGTAGCGGAGGATCTGAGACGCAAGCTCTTCGTCTCTGCTCGTTCCCGTTGTAGGAGGGTGGCTTGCAGGGGCGAACGGCCTGGTTTTGGTGAGCTGCTGGAGCCAGATGAGGGTGCTTCTGCTTCTCCGTGGCCGATGGAAACGGAGGATTTCATGGTGGGAGCAGAGGCGCTCTTATTTGACGCCCCGGTGGGGACGCATCACTCTCCCCCTCAGGGTGTGGCAGGGGGTGGTATGTCTCCTTGAGGTCCCTCGTACTCCGGTGTTGGGTTAGAACCTCCGACTCGGCGACGAGATGCCCTGCTATCGGCCACATTGGATGGTGGCACTACAGTGAGTGGTAGCCTCTCGTATTTGTGAGGGACGCAAGCTTAGTGGAGGAAGGTGCGCATGGGGAATTACGTGCCTTGTTCCCGGAGCTCATGGCGGCAGCCGCCGTCGCTAATGGCGTGCCGCTGCCGCAGCCACTGCCTGCCCCTGTCCCCGATGACTTGATAGGTCATCTATGGCAACGTCATCCTGTGAGGGAGACGGGCGTTGTCTGCCCATTCTTCCCCTCAATGGAGGCCTACGTGCGTCAGGGACAGGTGATCTCCCACATCACTGGCCTCACCCCCGCCTACGTGCAAGTCACGCGGGTGGCGGGTTTGGTCGAGGGAATGAAGGAAGGGGTGCCTCGGCTTGATAGACCGATGGCGTCTCTCCTTTGTCCTGAGGTGGTGTGGGAGCCGTTGCGAAAGCCGGTTCCCCATGGGAAATCGGCTAGGCAGTTGGCCAACTGGAGTGACCAGTCATTTATTGCCGGGACTCAAAGCCTAGCTGCGACGTCCAACATTGCGCAGCTAGCGCGCTTTATGTCAGGGATGATGGCGGGCGGTAAGGTGCCAGACAAACAACAACAAGTCCTGCACGCCCAGGCGGCCGGAGCCATCCTGCATCTGATCCAGCTGCAGGCCATAGCCGCCGGGAAGATACGCGCCCTGGCCACTCTGTCCCAGCGCCACCTTTGGCTGGAGCAGGCGCGGGTGCCGGACAGGAAGAGACTTCCCCTGCTCACGGCCCCCCTCTCCGATGCTGGGCTCTTCGAGTTGATGACGGCAGCCTGCAGGGACATGGAGGAGGAGCGTGCGGTGCTCCAGCCCCATTTCCCCCCACCCGATGTCGCCGGTGGGGTTCGACGGAGGCCATGTCGTCGGGGACCCGCCACCGTCGCCACCGCCACCACCACCGCCACTGCTGGTCCTTCGGCCAAGAAGGCCAGGAGGAGAGAGGGTGCCTCAACCGCCGCAGCCAGCCAACCCACGCCCGGAGGTGACGGTAGGGATCGTCGAGACCAGGCACCCCAGTACCGTCCCTCCGGGCTTGCTCCCCGTGGGGGCAAGCAACAAGCTGTTTGTGGCAGGCGCCGTTGAAGTGACTTTCCCCCCCTGTTTACCCCTGTTCCCTTCCCCGCCCCAAATATGATTTTGTACGTTAATAAAAAGTCCCTCCTAGGAGGGACTGTATTTTGTTACAAACTGTGTGTTTATTCACTACATATGATGGGGATACGATGTGTAAACCTTCGCTAGTGTGGGGTTGATAGGAGAGCTAGACTTTTAGTCTTTGGTTGGTCGCTACATATGTGCATGTGTGCTTAGCAAGGCCTGTGGCTAACACTCGGTCGAAAGGGTTTTTTTCTTCCTCGGCCTGAATACTTATGTTCTTCATATAAAGGTAGAGGTTAGTTGTGTGTTCTGCTGCTTAAAACGGTGATATTGAGCCACAACACTGTAGTGTTGGTCTGCAGAAGTGCTCGTGTGTGTAATGGTACCACGGTCTTTTAGACCGCTCTCTCTCTATCAATCTTCTGTGTTCTTGAAACATAAAACACGGGTGTCGTGTGTCTTTTTTCTCTTTTATAAAAAAGAGGAAATAAAGCGCAACGGCTTCTTGTCGTTCTCCCAGGTCGTTGGGCCTGCGCGCCCTGGTTGCTCATCATTAAAACAGCGTTTTTATGGGGCGACTGGGATGGAGTCTGTCTCTTCCGAGTGCCAGTGTTGTCTCGATGAATTCTCGTTCATATCTGGGGGATGTTAACGGAATAGATCAAAACATAGGTAGAGGGGTCTCACGCCCTTGGGGTGGGCCACTGAGCGTGGTACATAAGGGACCATCTGGGTGGCGCCCTCTATATTCTTTTAGATCGACACGCGTACCTACCCCCCTCCTAGTGTTGGGGATGTCGCCGTGATTAGGGCACGGGACTGGTTCTGGTCACGCCGGTCCAGATCAGTTAAACCTGTTGTCCGCCGGGGACGCAGATCTGCTGTTCTGGTACCCTGAGGGACTTGTGCTTTTTTCAGGGGGAAAAATGCCGGGTCGGCCCGGGTGTCACAGGGTTTTGACGTTATGGAGATGTTCGTGGTTGTGTTACTGCGTGTTACCCCTCACTGTTAAGGCTAAGGGGGCCTGGTCTCTCTCCATTCTTTTTGCCCCTCTCTTCTCCTGTTCAGCATGGCTGGGAGGGGGCTGTTGAGGTGATTCTTTGGAATTCCTCTGGCATCCCTGTGTAGGTCCCGGTCCGCCGGGCCCGGTCCGAAATTGTTTCGTCGACCCGTAGGCCTGGGATAACCCCTTTTTGAAAACTGAAACACTTGTACTGCGGTATAGCCAGTGTATACCCGCAGGTGTGTTTTAGAGTTTTTTCCTGAGGGGTTATAGGAACAACCACCTCATGAGAACCAAGAGGGTGGTTGGTTCCCTGGTGTGTTGGAGCGGAGTCAACTCCCGGGTTACCCGTTTGAGTGTGCCCCTGCACGTTCATGACGTCTGCCAATCATGTCAGCCTTCTCTGCCTCTGCCCCTCTAGAGAGTCGAGGGGTTTTTGTGGAGGCTGTGACAAGTGTGACATGGTGCACAACAATGCCAGCATACGCCCCTTCATCCGGGGTGCTGTTTCAACAGACCCCTTTCGCGCCTGTCTAGTCCGCAGTGCTCCAGGCTCAGGTCGAGTGGCCTGTTGCCTGGATTGAGGGATCAACCTCTTTTGGGGGTCGTCTCCCCGGTGAGCTGCCTGCTCCCGCTGTGGGTGTAGCCTCTTGAGTGCTTCGAGCTTACAGCCATGCCAACCTGAACACGCCCGATCTCGTTCGATTTCGGAAGCTGTGTAGGTTCAGGCCTGGGTTGTACTTGGATGGGTGACTGCCTGGGTATACCAGGTTCAGTGAGCTGGGCGGCGTGCTATAGGGGGGAAGGGCCTGCTCTTGGATGGGCCCTGTCTGAATACGCTGACGACGTGGGGGGCGGTGTCACTAGTGACTGCCTGGTGAGGTCTCGATGCTGTGGCGTCATTGGCTTCTCCAGGCCCCCTTTTTCCGGGGGGGTCCAGTCCCTTCTGGGTCTGGGTCCTCCTTCGCGCTCCGCTGCAGCGGCCTTGCCACGGGGTTGGGCTTTTGCTCTTGACCCCGTGATGTTAGGGGTGGTAACGGGGTTTGTTCATTTCCTTTCGTTCCCTAGTGGCATGCGGGTTGCGCGTTTGTGTAGTCGTGGGTACGCCCCACGGTCTGCTCACCCTGTGCGTTGAGTTGCTGAAGTCTCCTCTTCGCGCAGTCGGATCCGACACCCTCCCGTCCTCCACTAGGGGGGTCCGGGGGCTCGGGTCCTCCCCGGTTCTGATGGTTGTGGGGGGCCTCAGCGGGTGCATTTGTCAAGCTCTCGCTCTGCTTAGCTCCTGGATTCCAGTATGACTATGCGATATATAACGTACGGTTATGTATATAACCATAGTTATATGAGCATAGTGACGCTCTGCGTCGGACTTGCTGAGGACCCAGTGGTCTTGCCTTGTGGTGAAAGACTTGGGAAGGAGCTGATGGTATGGCCACACCCCTGCTTATGTAGGGGCGGATGGGGGTGTGGCCAGACAGATGATGGTATGTAAAGCATGTGAAGATTTATTCAGTGTTAGAACTGATGTGGAAGTGGATTCCAGTATGACGCAGAGCGTCACTATGCTCATATAACTATGGTTATATACATAACCGTACGTTAACATGAATGAATAGCAGATTAACTCAGTAGTTAACATGAATGAATAGAAGACTAACTCAGTAGTTAACATGAATGAATAGAAGACTAACTCAGTAGTTAACATGAATAGCAGACTAACTCAGTAGTTAACATGAATGAATAGAAGACTAACTCAGTAGTTAACATGAATGAACAGAAGACTAACTCAGTAGTTAACATGAATGAATAGCAGACTAACTCAGTAGTTAACATGAATGAATAGCAGACTAACTCAGTAGTTAACATGAATGAATAGAAGACTAACTCAGTAGTTAACATGAATGAATAGAAGACTAAGATGGAAAGCAAGTAAAAATCGCAACGGTAATGACAGTTTACCACCAGTAGATGTCGCCAAAACAAACATAAATGAGGATCACCACGTTAATTAAAAACTACACATTTCTCTTGGATTTCTGCATATCTGCAATTCAGTTCCCGATTACACTGTTGTCCGCCCCCTGATCACTAGATCAATTCATTGATCTGATCACCGGATTTGATTGATATCATTGGTGGAATATGACCGTTTTAAAGTATGTCTGTCTTGTTCGGTTCCCATGGTAACCCAGTGTGCTCCCCGTCCACAGGTGATAGAACTGAGGCAGAAAGAGGTTCCATTTCTACTGCCTGAGGCCATCTTCATCAATATACCCAGGTGAGAGAGAGAGAGAGAGAGGGGGGGGGGAGAGAGGGGGGGGGGAGAGAGGGGGGGGAGAGAGAGAGAGAGAGAGAGAGAGAGAGAGAGAGAGAGAGAGGGAGAGGGGGGGGGGGAGAGAGAGAGAGAGAGAGAGAGAGGGGGGGGGGAGAGAGAGAGGGAGAGAGAGAGAGAGAGAGAGAGAGATTTGATTTTTATAAAAACTTTATTCTTTACTAAAATTACACAAGATGCAACAAAACGTTCAAAAATAAAATACTCTACAACTCAAAAAAAAAAAACACACAAAAATAGAACAAACAAACAAACAAACAAAATCAATTAGGGACAACGATGCTGAACCTGAACCAAATTGTCACTTGAAATTTTCCCCCACAGGGAAAAAAGAAACCTAAACGATCCAAAGTTCTGGGCGTATCAGAAAGAGAGACACCGGAGAGGCACTGTAGAAACCGTTGTCCTGAGAAGAGCGTCTCTAGCTTCACCTTTCCCCGCGTGGTACAACACATCAGGCCTTTGTGCGTGTCCGACAGACTCCAGTCAAAACTTATCCCGTGGATAAACAGGGCCGCCCTTACAGCTGACCATCCTCCTTCAGCCTCATCACATTTGCTCCTACCGTCCACCAGTCTTATATCACATGGCATCGATGATGTCGGGGGCCGAAAACAGAGCATAGGGATCGAGATGCACTCTGGACCGACATCCTCATCAGACAGTATGTCACCCTTGCCTCCCCGTCCGAGGCCGCCTTTTCCTCCCTGGTTCAGATGCCGCTCCAACCTCACCTCCCACACCCCCGTGCGGAGATTGGCAGCCCTCAGTGACTTCTCATCGAGCAGTCTGATTCGAGAGCTCAAAGCCCTAATGAAACCCATTCCGAACATCGGGCAGAAATTAGCCAGCAAAGTCCTCTTCACCATCACCCTCCAAAGCTGAATCAGGAAACCGTTAATTTCGGCGTAGACCGCGATGAGCCCCACAGTCACACCTTTCAACCCTTGAACAAGGTACCGGTGCCGGTAACATACAAAGACGGCAGAGACAACATCCCCCAT
>NC_140165.1:827610-883339 GCF_963971535.1 Notolepis coatsorum | reverse complement strand
GCTACTGCTTCCTCCGACCACGCCCATCACCACCACCGCAACCAATAACCACGCAGGACACATCTTCTCTGTCTGCAATAAGAAGAGGGTACATGTATTATGGGCGGTCACAGACCACTGCCCTTCCGCGTTACATTGAGCTGATGGAGGAGAGGGCGGGGGGGAGAAAATGAATGAATGTGGATGAGAGCCTCGACGTTAAGTGGTTGTTAGCTACGGCTGTGGGGGTGCGGGAGACATGATCCGATAGACCTTTTTATACGCCCGAGTCTCGTGAACACGGAGAGACCAGTCCCCCGTCGATCGACACTTTCTCGGCCGAGCTATAGTCACTTTTCCGCACCTACTCCCAAAACTATGCATGCACAGATTGATTAACCTACACTGTAAAAAATAAATGTTTTTTCACGGGAAAGTCACTATTATTTTACAGATTACTTTTGTTTTTCTACTTTAAGTGTAAATGCCATAAAAATACAGCAAATTACCTTTTATCAGAATATTAACCATTAAATAAAGGTTGTAATCTGTAAATGTATTTGATTTTACTGTAATTTGACAGTAAGTATTTGGCAACCATTGATGCCACACATTTAGACTCCATGGGCAATCTGTGCATGCGTGGTTCGGGAGTATGTGCAGAAAAGTATTTTTCTCTATGATATGATTTATTGTTGGTTTATAGTCCTATTGCTAGAACTAAATAAATGCGTGGAGAAAGAGCTTAGTGAGGCAGCCTCAGCGCACAAGCGCACGCACACACACACACACACACACACACACACACACACACACACACACACACGCACACACACACACACACACACACACACACACACACACACACACGTACTGTATACTGAATGAATCGTTCCAGCAAAGTAGTTTCTATTATTCTAATGACTTGTCTTATTAGGTATTATAGTAGTAAGTCCTACTGTAGAACATGACATATTAGCACGACATCTCATTTAGTAATGTCAATACTGAACGACACAAAATAAGTGCTGGTGTATTTTTCCATATAGATTTTAGTTCAGCATAATCTCCATTTATAGTAATACTCTCTAACATAATTCATGTAAATAAATGTCTATTTCGCAGCTCTCTCTCTCTCTCTATCACCAACTGCTATAACACAATAGTGATTCTATACCTATAACCAGTTGAACTGATGCAACACAATAGAGATTCTACCTATAACGTAGATACGTATAACGTAATAACCTACTGGCGGCACGGTGGTCTAGTAACACTGTCGCCTCACAGCTAGAAGTTCCAGGTTCGATTCCCACTTGCTGGGGACCTGGTTGCCGTGTTGCCTCTGTGCCCAACAATTACTGTTATTGCCTCTCCTGGGCCTTTCTGTGTGGAGTTTGCATGTTCTCCCCCTCTGTGCTCGTAAGGGTTCACCCCCCCCCCCCCCCCCCCGATAAGATAAACCCAATGGAAAAACATGCACAACAGATCGCTAACGCTGTCGCGTCCCTGACGAAGACGGACAGGAGCACTTGGATTGGTCCCCCCGGGCGCAGCCCCCCCACGCCACAGCCCTCTCGTCTGCTCCCGGCTGCCCTTGGGGGGGGGATGCAGAGAACATTTCATTCAGCGACGCGGTGTGTGTGTGTTCCTGTGGGTTGCCCATCGCATGTGTGTGTGTTAAAATCTGCATGACAAATAAAGACTGATGTAACACAATAGTGATTCTACCTATAACCGCAGTTCATGACTGTTTTTACATTTGCTGTTCTTGGCTGTTCTAAACACTGGTGTCTGGTAGGAAATTCCCGTTCTAAACGCTGGTGTCTGGTAGGAAATTCCCGTTCTAAACGCTGGTGTCTGGTAGGAAATTCCCGGTAGTAAATCCACCAAAACATTCTGAAGGCAGAAAATAGACAATGTGTTTCTGAAGGCAGAATTATATGTTGCTTAAAAAACATTCTAAAGGGGGAGCTCCAGTAGCTCACCGCGTACCTCGAACGCTATTTCGGCGTCGGGGACAACCGTGTGCGTCACGGATCTGGGGTACACGAGTTCGACTCCCGGACTCGCCGTATTTTCTCAGAGTGTCTTTCCCCCCATCTATACCCCATTCAACCTGTTTCTGTCGGTCATACTTGACCAGAAAAAGCGATAAACGCGGAAAGAACCAGCTGACTGGTCAAAGTTAAAAAAAAATAAAAAAAAAAATTCTAAAGGCAGAAACGATATATTTATTGTAAAACCTTCTGAAGGCAGAACATATATGTTATAAAACTATATAAACCTTTCTTCTTATAATCGAATTTCTTTCTGAAGGCAGAACTATGTTGCTTATCAAACTATATTTTTTTTATAAAACCTTCTGAAGGCAGAACTATATATATTGCTTATAAAAATATATTTCTTATAAAACTTTCTGAAGTTTCTTGTAAAAAAAAAAAAAAAAACATCTTAAGACTTAAGAACTATATGTTTCTATTATAAAACGTTCTGAAGACAGAATTATGTTTCTCTTAAAACCTTTCCATTATGGAATTCACATTTGGAGGGTGTTGCCAGACTACCAGGAACTACCAGTAATCTATATTGTATTTATAATCTAGAATTGTGGGAAATTAATGGGATTGCAATCAGTCATTATCCTTCAGGTAAAAATCAAATAAAAACCATTGGATCATACATGTAAATTTGTATAAGTAAATAAATAAGTAAATGTTAAAAAAACAAGTATTAAAAAAAAAAAAAAAAAAAATTGAATGTAATCATATCTACGATTTTATCCGAATATGAGATCATGCTTTTTTTTGCCGCAAAGTACACCTGGAAGAGTGAGGCAATCGTATGTTTGCAGACTAGAGATCAAAGTAACGCCTGGAAGAGTGAGCACGGAGATGTCACAGGAAAGAAAGTTACATTTTGGAGTGATATTTATAAGGCTACCATCACCACTAATCATATACACTATATCTAAAAAATAACCCAACAGAAAGCCATCGGTCCACC
Organism: Notolepis coatsorum; assembly: GCF_963971535.1. Taxonomy (NCBI): domain Eukaryota; kingdom Metazoa; phylum Chordata; class Actinopteri; order Aulopiformes; family Paralepididae; genus Notolepis; species Notolepis coatsorum. Next base: position 880,354 of record NC_140165.1, on the reverse strand, counting down.
ACCCGTCTCCAGCTCATACTGTACTCTGCACTATAGTATCCACTTGTCCCCCAGGGGTTTAATGAAGCCATCACAGTGTATCCTAAATGTGTCACAGAATTCCTGCTTTGCTGAATGGGAGGGCAATTAATTACCCCGTATCCACTTGCTTCACATGACTCGCTTCAGCAGTGAGTTCTTTTCACGGTCTTTTTTCTTTTTATATTATAATGAATGCCAGTCTCTCCTTATCCTCTTTATACCACAAGTCCCTCTTGGTATCCCTGGATTCCTTTGCGATCCTGGTATCAATGGCTTTAACTTGAATGTCTTTTGATCATCTTCCCTTTATTCATTTGCTTAGATTTATTGTAAACGTGATGATCTCAAGAAGGTTTTGAACAAGCTCGGTGGCAGTTTTTCCTGTCTGGTCATTTTTAGCATGGTGTTATTCACTGTCAAAGAAAAATCATAATTTATATTCTCCTTTGTTTCATCACAATTTACTCGAGCCTAGTAACAGACACAATATTTCACAATACATTCCCTGAGGTCCATAGATGTCCCTAGATACCAAGAACATGCAAATGGACCTTGTAGAAGTGGAGCAATCTTCCATTTACTTAGGTATGTATTTGTAGGCGGATTTTCAGAAAATAGAGCTAGGGCTTAACAGGTTAATGCTGGATGATCCACAAGCTCATCATTAGGTTCCAGAGGGTTGAAAGTTGACCAAGAACATTCGAATTTTAAGATCACGGTGATCAATGAAATATGATGAAATGAAATAATATTTCAACTAGACTCATTGATCACCGTGATCGTAAACTGGTTTCTAACATCAGGTTAACCTATTTGTCATTTTGAGATATAAATGATGTTAGAAACCAGTTGGCTATAGTTTAATCTTGTTTTATTCAAAGTATTACTGGAATATATAAATCAAGAGTCTTAAGCGGGATCGCCAATACGGTCCTTTTCAATTCAGTAAATATCGCTCTTTCAATTCTTCCATCATTATATGTATCTACTTGACCACAGTGTACAGCCCTCTGGCCTATTTTTATTTTGTACTTATAATTATTATATCATTATTAATTATACTATATTCTATTGTGCTTCTATTTAATTTAGTTTACATCCCATTTTATTTTATTCCACACTTTTTTTAAATTTTACAGTTGTAGTACAACCCTGGCCTATTTTTATTTCATAATTCTATTAGATTCTATTGTGCGCTTCTATCTTATTAATTGAGTTCAATCATATTCCATTTTATTTTATTCCGCCTTTTTATTTCGTTATCTGTCCGCTATATTGTCTGTCCGTCAATGTCGCGCCGAAAACGACCAAAGCAAAATTCCTTGTATGTGAAAACTACATACAGGACCTTAGCATGTCTTTACTATGCTTTTTGTAAACTATATGTACATTATACCTGTTATGTCTCATTCTATGTCTTATTCTTATTCTTATTACTTGTATTATTGCACAATCGCTGCAGGCATGACCACCCGCATTTCACTGTATGCCGTGACAAATAAAACTCTTGACTTGACTTGACTACTCGGCAATAAACACCTCTCTGATTCTGATTCTGATTCTGATTCTGATTCTGATGAACAGCTAATCAAAGAACACCCACCTTCTCTTCTTCTGCACTCTCTCGCTCCGAGTGCTCGGTCCTCTGTGGAGATCCGGCGGGGTCCCTTTGTGTCCGTGTGTAAAAGAGAGAGAGAAAGAGAGAGAGAGATGTGCTTGTCTGTCTCTCGCCCCTGAAACCTGTCTCCACTTCAAGACCCGATGGACGTTTATATACCCTCACCTGAGCCCACTGACGCAGGCTCCCAAGGCCGCGCAGAGTCGGGGGGGGGGGGGGGGGGGCGCCCACTCTCGGGGGCCCGACGGGACCGCACCACACACACACACACACACACACACACACACACACACACACACACACACACACACACACACACACACACACACACAAACACACACACACACAGACACACACACACACTCACACACACACACACACACACACACACACACACACACACACACACACACACACACACACACACAGAAACACAGACAAACACACACACACAGAAACACACACAAACACACACAGAAACACACACAAACACACACAGAAACACACAGACACAGACAGAAACACACACACACACACACAGAAACACACAGAAACACACAGAAACACACACAAACACACAGAAACACACAGAAACACACAGAAACACACAGAAACACACACAGAAACACACAGAAACACACACACAGAAACACACACAGAAACACACAGAAACACACAGAAACACACAGAAAAACACACACAGAAACACACAGAAACACACAGAAACACACACACACAGAAACACACAGAAACACACACAGAAACACACACACACAGAACGCACACCCGTTGATTGCGTGAAATGTCAGAGGGGGCCTGAGGCGGATTAACACGGAGCCGCCAGCCTGTCACCGGGGAGGAAGTGAGGGCCTCGCTCGCACGCTCCAGCGGTGTCCGGTTACACGCAACGCCACGCCACCCGCCCGCCCGCCCGCCCGCCGTCCCGCACCACAGGGACGTCCTCCCACCTGTCGGGGGGGGGGGGGGGGGGGGCCGCACCCGGCTTTCGTTGCCGCTGCGAGCCTCGATAATGTCGACTTTACCTGAGGATTAAGTCGTCTGATGGAAAATAAGGAAATAAGGTGGGGGGGGGGGGGGGGGGGGGGGAGGATGGAGGGAAAGATGGAGAGATGGAAGGAAGGTGTAGGAGTCCATGTTTATCCGTTCATCGTACTTCATGGTGAAGAGTTGCTGTGCTGATCACATGCCCACATCCACTTCACCGAGCCGTCTCAGATCAGCACTTCACTACTTTAACCCTTTCACGGCCACACCGCCAAGTGGTTAACCCTTTCACTGCGACAATACAGAAGGTTAACCCTTTCACTGCGACAATACAGGAGGTTAACCCTTTCACTGCGACAATACAGAAGGTTAACCCTTTCACTGCGACAATACAGGAGGTTAACCCTTTCACTGCGACAATACAGAAGGTTAACCCTTTCACTGCGACAATACAGAAGGTTAACCCTTTCACTACCACACTACCAAGTGGTTAACCCTTTCACTGCGACAATACAGGAGGTTAACCCTTTCACTGCGACAATACAGAAGGTTAACCCTTTCACTGCGACAATACAGAAGGTTAACCCTTTCACTGCGACAATACAGAAGGTTAACCCTTTCACTGCGACAATACAGAAGGTTAACCCTTTCACTACCACACTACCAAGTGGTTAACCCTTTCACTGCGACAATACATAAGGTTAACCCTTTCACTGCCACACTACCAAGTGGTTAACCCTTTCACTGCGACAATACAGGAGGTTAACCCTTTCACTGCCACACGATAAAGGGTTAACCCTTTCACTGCGACAATACAGGAGGTTAACCCTTTCACTGCCACAAGACAAAGGGTTAACCGCAGCACGGTGGTGTAGTGGTTAACACTGTCGCCTCACAGCAAGAAGGTCCAGGGTTCGATTCCCGCTTGGGGACCAGGTTGCCGTGTTGCCAGGCACCCAGGTGGGGGATCTCCCGGGCCTTTCTGTGTGGAGTTTGCATGTTCTCCCCGTGCTCGCAAGGGTCGGGTTCCCCCCCCCCCCCCCCCGATAAGAGAAACCCAATGGAAAAACATGCAAAACAACAGATCGCTGACACTGTTGCGTCCCTGACGAAGACGGGCAGGAGCACTTGGATGGTCCCCGGGTGTGGCGCACACCACAGCCCTCGTCTGCCCTTGGGGGGGGGGAAGGACGACGGGATGGGTTAAGAGCAGAGGAGTATCGCATCGGCGACCCTACAGACAATGCATGCGTGTGTGTTCCGGTGTGTGTGTGCCGCTAACATTGAGTGTCGTTACATGCCAATTAAAGACAGGTCCTGCATTATTATTATTATTATTAACCCTTTCACTACCACACTACAGACGGTTAGCCTTCTTTATTACACAACGTTTTCACATTCGCTAAAATGCTTGATTGTGATTGGTCAATAGCGCTCGGTTGCCCATAGCAGTGGTCAGTTATTTCTCGATAATTCACCACTGCCATGGGCAACCGAGCAATAATGACCGCTGTTCGCAGCCGGAGCAATCAAGCATTTAGATCAGTCATGAAAGCTGCTCAGCATATGCACAGCTGCACTCATCAGTGCAAGCTGCCGGTGATGACAGCGCGGAGCCACAGAACAGAACAACTGCGTCTGCATTTGATCTCGTCTTGTCGATGGTGTAAAATGAATTAGGTATATTGTTAGTAAGTTAGCCATGTAATAAGCGGGATAATGTATAGCTACGAGGTCATTGTCGCAAAATAATTGACCTTCACTGCGTTTAGAACACCTCGGCGAGGCGTCTCGGTATTTTAAACTCCGTGTCGGTAAATTATTTTGCGACAATGACCTCGTAGCTATACATTATCCCTTGCGTAGTGTGGTAGTGAATAATAATAATAACTTGTTTGTTTGCTGCTGGCCACACCTCAGGCTCTGCCAAGTGAGGTCTGGAGAAATTCAGACTATAATAAGTTACAAAATTGCGGGCGCCCCAGTGGTGCACCGCATACTGCGATGCAGACCTACGCGGTCGACCCGGGTTCGCCTCCCGCTCCCGAACTAATTCATCGCATGTCCTCCCCCACATCCTCTCCCGTTCTCCCTCCCTCCCTCCCTCTGTCGGTCATGTCCTCCCCCACATCTTCTCCCGTTCTCCCTCCCTCCCTCCCTCCCTCTGTCGGTCATGTCCTCCCCCACATCTTCTCCCGTTCTCCCTCCCTCCCTCCATCTGTCGGTCCTGTAAAAATGCAACAAAATTGCAAAATTGCAATAACAAGCTTGGCTCTTTTGCCTAGAAGTAGCTGTTTTTTTTTATGCCATTACAGACTCTACCTTTAACCCTTTCACTGCCGCACTACCAAAATGGTTAACCCTTTCACCGCGACAATTCACAGAGGGTTAACCCTTTCACTGCCACACGGCAGCCGGTTACCATCGGTTGTGTGATAGTAAAGGGTTAACCTTCTGTCGTGTGGCAGTGAAAGGGTTAAGAAACTTGATGAATACAACAAGCCCAGGTGAATAGTAGCCTTGTTGTGTTTGTGGACAAGCAGGTACATATGATACGCCCGGCGCCACTCCCACGTGATGGTGACGGCAGCCGACTAGTACGCGCGCTGGAGGGGGGGAGCCTAAGACTCGTCTCATCACCAAAGCCCAATCCCCCCCGTCCCTGCCCCCTCCCGCTGGACAATCTTTCCACCCTCCCTCCCGCCACCTGGCGCAACGACACCCCGGTGTTGTCGCAGCCGACTATCGCATATGGTGTCTCAGACATTCTGTAGTCGACATGCGTCAACAAATGTACATGTCTGTTTGAATTTATGTTGTGCCGTTGTTACTGTAAAATGTAATGATTGTGATATGTTGTTGTTAATGAGACGATGAGCTGTATGTGTGTGTCACTGGAATTTCCCCAAGGGGATCAATAAAGGAATATCTTATCTTATCTTATTATCTTAACACAGACCGGATCCACAGGGAGTGTTTCGGACATCTGATCCCACACCCTACGACCCGACATCTTGATCACGTGCCACTGCCATCACGCGTGACTGGCCATCTGGAGCTTTCCCGGTGGCCTGGACAAAAAATAAATAAAAATTAAAGAATATAAAGAATTATAAAAAAAATGTATTTACTTTTTCTTTTTGCCTGCTGTCAGGCCACTGAACTTAGAAGCAGGCCAGGCCAGTGTTAGCGCGATAGTTAGATAATAATAATAATAATAATAATAATAATAATAATAATAATAATAATAATAATAATAATAATAATAATAATAATAATAATAATAATAATAATAATAATTGTTGTGAAGGATCAGATTAAACCGAATATATATATTTATTTATATATATATATTTAATAGTATTTGTATATCGTTTGATATCCCCTGTATATTCCTTGTACAATATGCACTGAATATCCCTTTAGTCTACTAAACAGCCCATAATAGTTTCATTCTACCATTGGACGAGAACCTGGCGCCAGCAGCCATACCCCTAGGTTCAAGTTCAATCGTGCCGCCCAACATGTCGAGGCAAGCCCGGTTCCGCGTAGGAATACGTCTGGCGAAATACGAATGGTACTATTTGTTCACAGCGCATATATATATGGCGCAAGTAAAGTAGAACTTTCTTTTAGTCCATTAGTTCTTTACCCTCCAACCGAGTAACAGACGCGAAGCCTCACCCACGACGCACGTGTGGTGCAGTAAGGCCTACTTGGCCTCAGAATAGGCATTGAGATATCGTGTGGATTAATAGTTGAATTGTCATAGTTTGGCACTATACCGTCGAGTTGGACGTATTCTATTAAGCTAATAATAGTCTATTTATGTATGGTGCATCGTCGGTTAGAGTTATAAAGTTATCAGTACCCCCATCGTTCCTGACGTTATCTGGAGTCTTAACCAGGCTGGGCAGACCACTAGTGGTGCTTGCATCCGAGGAGCTCCGGGCCAGGGCGACTGGACCTGTACATTGGATTACTTTACCCGGACGACGGCGAGCCTTCCACGGCTTGGATTATGCTTTGGGTGCTTTGATTATTCCATGGATAACGGCCAACACTGCTGAGTGTTGGAACTACCCCCCGGAGAGGAGTCCAGGTGAGACGGCGCTCTACACCAGTGAGGTCGCCTCACGTCTCTCCGTTGTGGACCGGCAGCTACCGTCCACCAGAGGGTCCAGCTGTATTCATCTGCGGACCGAGGTTCTGTGGGCACCGTGTTCAAGACTTTGAATTCTCCCAAGAAATCGTCGGCCAGATGGGATACCGCCAGCGGCTCTTCTAACCCCCCCCTCCTACTGTCTTACAACCAGCGGGACCCCCCCCCCCCCCTTAGTGTATCCAGCTATAATCATTTAAGTACCATCGCTATAGTTTCCTAAAGAACCGGGTTGTATACTTACTCCCTGCGTAACCGGAGATTGGACATTCAATGTTGATTTACCTACGAATACTCATTTGCCATACAAGTGCATTTCAAATCATAAGTGTAAACAAGTGAACGTTGTATATACCTTTTGCTATATTAAATATTCGATTTGTACATTTGTGTGGACTTCGTTTCATCAGGTGGGAAAGTGTTCATCATATCTATATCATGTACTGGATGGCCAGAAGTTAAAGTACAAGAGGTAGTGGTTTAATAATACCATACTTAACAATACAGTCAGGGAATTGTACCCCTCAGTTACAATTGGTCCTTCGAGCCGGATGGTAACTAGTGTAATATTAATATAGTGTTATTAATATTAAAATGGCCTATGATGAACACTCCACGAAACGGTCCTCCTAACGTAGAACGCCCGCGGCGCAGACGACAGACACCTCAGTACTTAGAGGATTACGCTGTCAGTCAACTACCTAGCCTTCGACAAACGGTAAACGCGGTAAAAGTAGAAAGTAAAATTATGTCTGACCTTAACGACCAGGTTTCCCCGACCACAGAGGCCCTAGTAGGTCCTAATGTAACTGACCAAGCTCACGGTGGGGACCAGGAGGGAGCTGACATGCCTTTACCCCCCGCCAATACCGAAGAAGTAGTCCCCGACCAGCCCCGGGAGGAAGACAACCCTACAGAGAGAGAACTCTGCACGGGAGAAGAGGAGGAGAGCGCCGAGGAAATAGAGCTCCAGGACTCCCCAACGAGTACACCCAGGAGCGGCTCACCCAGGAGCGGCTCACCTCCACAACCGCCTTCCCCCAGCGAAGCGGAGAGGATGCTACAACAGGCGTTCCTCGTCAGCTTGACAGCCTCTACCGAACGCGACCGACTTCAGGGCGAACGCGATCGACTCCAAGCACAGCAACGGAGCGAAGAAGAGCGCACACGCCTGGAGATGAGACGCCTTCAGACGGAAGAGAATATGGCAAGAGACCGGGCCGACGCCCAGCGCGCCGCTGCCGGTGCCCAAAGAGAAGCAGATCTCACCAAGCGCGAAGTCGAGCGCGACAAGTTACAAGCGCAGCTAATGGAGCAGCTGATCCGCAAGGCAACACCCTCTCCCTCCGCCAGGGGTTCAAGGAACTCGTCGAGACAACAGTCAAGGGCAGCGTCTCCTAACCGAGCAAGCGACCCTGAACTTGACCAACAGACCAAGCCTATACCCCCCGCAGACCCCCTTCCCAGACCGGTCCAAGCGAGACCCAGCTACAAGGAAGGAGCGGCATACACTGCGGAGAAGCTAAATCAACGACTACAGGATCTGGAAGACCTGATAGAGGAAGAAGAGGGAGAGGAGGAGAACCAAGCCCGACGACAGCACAGTACTCCACCGGACCAGGAGGTCCAGTACAGCCCAGGCTATACCCCCGCGGCGCTGCGCTACAGACCCCCGACTCTATTCACGGGTGAGCACGACGCACGACCAGCCCCGAGGAATAGCACCTGGACCAGCGGGCCATGGTACCCTGTCGGTACCAGCCCACAGAGAGGCGCAAGAGGGGACTCGCCTAGGAGGTCTCTCCCCCAACGCTCGCCGATGTATCAGCCATCCATGGCGTCATACATTGCCACGCCGTCATTTCCAGACTTCACCTATGAGAATCGAGCACAGTACACGGAGCTCCGGATGTGCTTAGAGACAATGATGGTGGATGTCGCTGATGAACGCCACAAGTATGCAATATTACTGAAGCACCTGAAAGTACCGCGAGCGCACAATATAGCGCTAGCCTATGCCACCTCTACGACCCCATACACAGCGGCCCTAGCCGCGCTGGACCAGAGATATGGACGTATATGGGATTACGTAATCCAAGAGATAAGGCATATTGATCGCCTACCCCCAGCAACAGACAATCGCTCATTAGACGACCTGTCAATCAAAGTGCAGTCCCTGGTAGGGATGCTGGGAGCGCAACGGGAAAAGGGCATGCATGAGCTATACGCCAACTCTAACGTCGAGAGGATTTTGGAGAAGCTGCCACCCGCAAGACAAGAGCGTTTTAGGCGGCAGAGAGACTACCGGGATCCCAACGGCCCCGAACCATCCCTCCTTGATCTAGCCGACTTCCTGGCGAGAGAAGTCAGCAGCTTACGACTGGATACGTTCGGGCGGAGCACGCCAAGCTCCAGAGAGGGACCCAGGAGAATAAATGATGGAAGAAGATCGGTGACTGTCATGCACCAATCAGGGTCAGTACCGAGCAGTAAGAGCCACAGTACCCCCTCGAGAAAAGAGAAGTGGAAGATGGTGTGTCCCTACTGTGAGAAAGAACACTGGCTGTCACAATGTGACCTGTTCACAAAGATGAATGCAGAAGAAGTGAGTCAATGGATAAAGTCCAACAGGCGCTGTTACCGATGTGCGCGACCACACATGGCAGCCGAATGCCGCCTAAAGAAAAGGTGCAGTCGGTGCGACGGAGCCCATCTAGATATACTACACGACAGTAACAGAAGACGGCCTTCACCTGCACCATCGAGCGGCACCAAGGCAAGTGTCATGTACATTGACCCCGCCAGCAGCAGCGGCGCCCAAGTGCTCTTAAAGGTAGTCCGTGTGACATTGAGCTACCAAGATAAAGTCATGGACACCTACGCCGTCCTTGATGACGGGTCAGAGAAGACCCTTCTGCTCGCGTCCGCTGCGGCCCAGCTGGGACTGCGGGGGAGCGAGAACGAAATGACGATTCGGACAATAAGAAGAGATTTAAAGACGATAAAGGGCGAGAACGTCTCCTTCACTATCGCAGCAAACGGGCAGCCAGAGCGACGGTATAGGATTACAAATGCTTTCACCAGCCAAGAAATAGGACTATCGCAGTACACCTACCCTATCGCCAAGTTGATGGATAAATATGTGCACCTGCGACAACTACCTATCCCGCTCATAGACGGCGCTACCCCGACCCTGCTGATAGGCTCCGACCATGCAGAACTCATAGTCCCGATTGACCGGGTCCATACAGGACCCCGAGGCTGTCCTGCAGCAGTCGAGACCCGCCTAGGGTGGACACTACAAGGCCCCCTCGCTAAATCTCTCAACCGAACAGCAGCCACTAGCTGCCTCCACTCCAGAACGACAGAAGAAGACACCACTCTCCTGCAGCATGTCGAGAGGCTATGGACACTAGAGACAATGCCCTTTAAGAACGAAAAGAAAGATATTCGTTCTAAAGAAGACATTTACGCCATCAACCTACTCGAGCAAGGGACAAAGAGAGTCACAGTCGGCGGAGTGATGAGATACGCAACTCCACTCCTGAGGCGAGAGGGAATGCCCACCTTTCACGCAAAGAAAGACGCCACGGAGCGCTATCTATTGAACACAGAGCGGCGCCTAGCCAAAGACCCCGCTCAAGAGAGTGTGTACCGCGCTGAGATTGAGAAGCTAATCACAGCGGGACACGTGACAAAGATTGACATTAAAGAGGCCGATCAGACGACCGAATCATGGTATGTGCCGCATCACAAGGTCCACCACAACGGCAAGGATCGCATTGTGTTTAACTGCAGCTACCAGATCGGATCCCAAAATCTGAATAAAGAGCTCTTGCCCGGCCCCACACTCGGCCCCTCCCTACTAGGCGTGCTACTGCGCTTCCGCCAGGACAAGGTGGCTATCAGCGGGGATATCAAAGGGATGTTCCTGCAGGTGAGACTAGTGGAGGAGGACAAGCCCCTGCTGCGGTTCCTATGGAGAGAGAGGATCGGAGATGAGAACCCAGCCATCTACCAGTGGGAAGTACTCCCCTTCGGAACCACATGCAGCCCGTGCTGTGCTACATTTGCACTACAGAAACACGTCGCAGAGGACCCAACAGCAGATGAAGAGGTCCGACACAGTGTGAAGAACAGTTTCTACGTGGACAACTGTTTACAAAGCGTTTCGACTCAAGAAGAAGCCGAGGCTCTCCTAATCAAGCTACGCGCCTCCCTGATCAAAGGCGGCTTTGATCTCAGGCAGTGGGCCAGCAGTGACCCGCACGTATTGCGCAGCCTCTCCCCCGCGGACAAGGCTGCCAGCAGCGAGACCTGGATGGCGACCATCCCAGGAGAAGCCCAAGAAATGACACTAGGACTAGTCTGGCGCTTCAAAACAGACTCGCTCCACTATAGACACAAACCCCTGACTCCAGAGCAGGGAAGGTCGACGGCGACACCGACCACCAGACGGAGTGTGTACAGAACACTCGCCAGACAATATGACCCGTTGGGATGTATTCTACCTTACACCACCAGGGCAAAGATGATTGTACGAGCACTATGGGACAAGGACCAGGGCTGGGACGACCCCATACCCGCACACCTTGCCTCAACATGGAGAGAGTGGGAGACGGAACTCCGCTCACTCCCAGGCGTCAATATACGCCGCAGCTACTTCCCATCCACAGTGAGGCCAGAGACATGCAAGATTGATCTACACGTCTTCAGCGACGCCTCCGAAGTAGCCTATGGATCGGTGGCCTACTTGCGTGCCCAAGAGAAGGGAGGAAAGATACACACTGCTTTCATCCTGGCTCGCTCAAGAATAGCCCCACGAAAGCAACAATCTATCCCGCGTCTAGAGCTCTGCGCAGCCCTAGCAGGAGCGCATCTAGCCACGTTAATCCAACGTGAACTCACCATTCCGGTGCACAGAACAATCTTGTGGTCAGATTCCACGACAGTACTCACATGGATCAAGTCTGATTCATGCAGATACAAAGTCTTCGTGGGAGTCAGAGTCACCGAGATTCAAGAGTTAACAGAAGCAGCGAGCTGGCGGTATGTGGACACCAAACACAACCCAGCTGACGTCATCACCCGGGGAATGTCTCTGGATGACCTCACCCGTCGCAACATCTACAGTGACGGACCAGAATTCCTCAAGCTCCCCGAAGAAGAGTGGCCTACGCCCACCCCACGGGAAGCAAGTAACGAGGAGGCTGAGAACAAGAAACCTATGTTCTGTGGACTGAGCACAGTCGCCTCCACAGACCCCAACATAGATGACTGCATTACCCTAGAGAGTGCGCAGCAAAAGACATTCCTGTGGCACCACCCAGAGATTCAGTCCACCACTGACATTTCAGCAGCTGACTACGAAGAAGCAGAACTTCTTCTACTACAACGAGCCCAGAGAGACTCGTTCCCCGATGAGCTAGACTGTCTACAGGGAGGAAAGCCCGTCCCATCAGACAGCAGACTGCTCCACCTGGCACCCGAGAGTGACGCCCATAATCTCATCAGAGTGGGTGGTCGCCTGCGGAGAGCCCCCGATCTACCGGATGACATTAAGTACCCGATAGTCTTGAACAGCCGACACAAGGTCACAGAGCTGATCATAAAGAAATACGACGAGGATGTACACCACGCAGGAGCAGAGAGAGTCTTCGCGGAGATCAGACGTCGCTATTGGATACTTCAAGGAAGAGAAGCGGTGCGACGCTTCCAGCGAACCTGTCTAGACTGCCGAAAGTGGCGCGCGCAGCCCAGCATACCACGGATGGCTGACTTACCCCCCTGTCGCCTCCGACTCGGCGACAAGCCATTCCACTCCACAGGCATGGACTGTTTTGGCCCGTTGTATATAAAGAGAGGAAGAGGAACCGAGAAGCGGTGGGGTATTGTATTCAAATGCATGACCACCAGAGCGATACATATCGAGCTCCTTCCGACCATGAGCACAGACTCATTCCTTATGGCCTTCCGAAGATTCACATCACGGAAAGGAAAAACGTCTACATTGTTGTCTGATCACGGGACAAACTTCAAAGGCGGAGAAAGAGAGCTGAGAGAGAGCTTCCAAGCTATGGGCCCAGAACTTAAGACCCACCTCGCTCCATCCCAGATTGACTTCCAGTTTAATCCCCCGAACGCACCCCACTTCGGTGGAACCTGGGAACGAGAAGTATGTTCTATAAAGACAGCCCTGTACGCCGTGCTTGGGGCCCAGACTGTGGCGGAGGAAGTCCTAATGACAGTCCTCACGGAGATCGAGGGAGTATTGAACTCAAAGCCCCTCGGTTACGTCTCCAGTGATGTAGCAGATGTCGACCCAGTCACCCCCAACACACTCTTAATGGGGCGGCTGGACCCCGCGCTACCCCAGACAATGTACAGGCCTGAAGAAGCGAACGGCCGAAGAATGTGGAGGTACAGTCAAGTACTAGCTGACAAGTTTTGGAGCAGCTTCCTACTCCACTACCTACCGTCTCTACAGACCCGCCAGAAGTGGGTAAAAGAGAGAGACAATTTGACAGAAGGAACAGTCGTCATGATTATCGACCAGTCACTACCCAGAGCTATGTGGCCGGCTGGCCGCGTAAGCAAAGTGATCACCGGTGCCGATGGCAAGGTCCGAGCAGCTGAAGTACTCGTCCAAGGGCGCACTTACACACGACCCGTGGCGAGGCTAATAGAACTGCCCCGACTCCCAGATACTATCGATGATGACCATGACCCCATGACTTTGTGAGTTGACTGACCCTTACAGCGGACCTTGAGTGGTAGACAGTGCGGTTAATCTGTCTCTGCTTAGCTAATTAGGTGGGACTAATTAGGGGGCGGCTGTTGTGAAGGATCAGATTAAACCGAATATATATATTTATTTATATATATATATTTAATAGTATTTGTATATCGTTTGATATCCCCTGTATATTCCTTGTACAATATGCACTGAATATCCCTTTAGTCTACTAAACAGCCCATAATAGTTTCATTCTACCATTGGACGAGAACCTGGCGCCAGCAGCCATACCCCTAGGTTCAAGTTCAATCGTGCCGCCCAACATGTTGAGGCAAGCCCGGTTCCGCGTAGGAATACGTCTGGCGAAATACGAATGGTACTATTTGTTCACAGCGCATATATATATGGCGCAAGTAAAGTAGAACTTTCTTTTAGTCCATTAGTTCTTTACCCTCCAACCGAGTAACAGACGCGAAGCCTCACCCACGACGCACGTGTGGTGCAGTAAGGCCTACTTGGCCTCAGAATAGGCATTGAGATATCGTGTGGATTAATAGTTGAATTGTCATAGTTTGGCACTATACCGTCGAGTTGGACGTATTCTATTAAGCTAATAATAGTCTATTTATGTATGGTGCATCGTCGGTTAGAGTTATAAAGTTATCAGTACCCCCATCGTTCCTGACGTTATCTGGAGTCTTAACCAGGCTGGGCAGACCACTAGTGGTGCTTGCATCCGAGGAGCTCCGGGCCAGGGCGACTGGACCTGTACATTGGATTACTTTACCCGGACGACGGCGAGCCTTCCACGGCTTGGATTATGCTTTGGGTGCTTTGATTATTCCATGGATAACGGCCAACACTGCTGAGTGTTGGAACTACCCCCCGGAGAGGAGTCCAGGTGAGACGGCGCTCTACACCAGTGAGGTCGCCTCACGTCTCTCCGTTGTGGACCGGCAGCTACCGTCCACCAGAGGGTCCAGCTGTATTCATCTGCGGACCGAGGTTCTGTGGGCACCGTGTTCAAGACTTTGAATTCTCCCAAGAAATCGTCGGCCAGATGGGATACCGCCAGCGGCTCTTCTAACCCCCCCCCTCCTACTGTCTTACAACCAGCGGGACCCCCCCCCCCCCCTTAGTGTATCCAGCTATAATCATTTAAGTACCATCGCTATAGTTTCCTAAAGAACCGGGTTGTATACGGGGGCGGAGCTGAGCGATCATGGAGTAGACGTGTTTCACATGAGCTCCCTTCTACCGTGCTGAATATACGTTTCTCCCCATTAGTCTTTATTTTATTTTTATTTGTTTTTTATCTGTTTGCTAGGTCGTCGTGTTTAGTATACATTCATCAACTTTTTTCGACTTTCTACGATGGCGGGGGTGGAAACCAGAGCCATGAAAGAATTAGGCACGACACCGACGAGCATGGCCGCACCGTCTCCCGCTGTCGGGGAGTTAAGCGAAGCTGTGCTCTTGGTCATGACCAAGCTACACGCAGACTCTGAGACACGCATCGCTGAAGCACAGAAGAAAGTACACGCAGACTCTGAGGCACGCATCGCTGAAGCACAGAAGAAAGTGTTGGCGGATTTCTGTATCAGCCTCCGTCGTGAGATATCAGAAGAAATACGGCTGGCGGTAGTCCCGCTGACAGACAAGATGGAGACGATTCACGCTGCCTCATCGGCTAATGCTAACGAACTAGCCATGCTAACGACGGAGGTATCATCACAGTGTGAGAAGATGGCGGGTCTTGAATCCGCCCTGCTGGCTAGGCAGGCTGAAGTCAACAAACTACAGTCGGCGATGGAGGAGATGCAGTCCCGGGATAGACGCCACAACGTCAGGATTGTTGGAGTACCGGAGACCAGCGGTGAAGGCCGTCTCTCTGAGACCATGCCCGAACTGCTGCAGAAGATACTAGGGACGGACGTCCTCCCCTCGCCTCCTATCTGTGAGTCGGCCTACAGAGCGGGCAGGTTTTCTCCCGGCGTGAACAAAGATCCGAGGCCCATCATAGTCAAGCTGAACAGACTCCAACAGAGAGAAATCATCATGCGGTCGGCTCGTACCAGAAGGGGTACTCTGAGGCTTGGCGATCACAAAGTGGCCATTTTCGAGGACTTTACACCGGAGGTTCAAGCTCAGAGAGCCGAGTACAAGGTGGTCCTGACTAAGCTATGGAAACTAGGCCTGAGGCCCACGTTATTCGCTCCCGCGAAACTATCTGTGTTGGAGAAGGTCGGTGGTCAGCGTTTGTTTTGGTCGTTGGCTAAAGCGAAGGAATATCTCGCGGAGACACCCGAGTCTGTTGCTTGATATCTATGGAGGGTGAGTGACTTGGCGGTTTGGGCCTATATACATTGATTAGGTCGACTATTCACAAACACTTGCTGTCATGCCCAGACATGCTAACTGTCCTCTGCCCATCCAACTAGCGGGGCTTCCCAATGACTTCTGTTACTTGCTAAAGCTGACCTCATGGTCGTACTTGTGTATCGCCTCTTTGGAAGCTAACGAGCTAGCTGAACAAGGTACATAGTAGGCTAACGTGCTATCCGGATTCGTCACTAGCTTACGCGCTAGCCTCGGGCTAGCCAGCGGGCTTCGACTATGGTCTGCGCTGAGACATTCGTTAATGGTTACGTATTTTGGTTGCTGTTGCTGTTCAAAGGGACATTGGTTTGCACAGTTCAAGAGTGACCGAGTCCCTAACTAACTTCTGGTATGCTTTTTATTTTTATATCCAGGTTGTTTTGAGCTTTGGTGATCCAAAGTAGATGCCAAGGTCGGTTGAATATGCATATACAATATTTGATAACAGGTTGGGTCGGGTATGGCTTGCACTTCATGGCTATATGGTTATATGGCTTGCACTCTAGCCATTACCCTCTCTTCCTTTCTTTTTTCTTTCCTATTGTCGCTGTTTTTATGTCATCTATATGCGCGATTTAAATGTGATCCGGTTCTACCTTGGACTAACTGCTGACTCGCCTTAATTTTGTTTTGAATTTTCCGTGAGGCACTTATGCTATAACGTTGATACATTAATATGCAGACTCCAAGGTAGATGGTTACAGGTTGATGCTGAGTAATTATATAATAATTATTGTCGCTGTTTTAATGGCATTTGAATGAGCAGTTTAACTGTGATCCGATCCTACCTTGGACTAACTGCTAATCTGCCTTAAATGTGTTTTGAATTTTCCGTGATCCACTTATGCTATAACGTTGCGACATTAATATGCAGACTCCAAGGTAGTTGGTTACAGGGTTGATGCTGAGTAATTATATAATAATTAGTGTCGCTGTTTTAAGGGCATTTGAATGAGCAATTTAACTGTGATTCGATCCTACCTTGGACTAACTGCTCCGACCGATATCTTTATTGAAACAATGTATGATGACAGGTGGTGTCAGGTGTTGCCTATTACCATCCCCGGATTGATTAATGAATGATTGTGTTTAATTCTATTCTTACATAGGTTAGGTCATTTCAGCCGTTGTGCCTGATCAGAGGGACGGCTAAAGGGGTGCACTTTGACCATAACCCTTCCCTTTTTTTGTCATTGTTTAATTGACACTGTTCACACAATTTTGCACAATTAACCTGTGACCCGAACCTGCCTTAGACTATCGGCTGGGATGCTTTAATTTAATTTTGTATTGAATTTTCCTATACCTTTTTGGGCTATAACAATGTGATGTTGAAGCGCAGATTCGGAAATAGAGGGCTGCAGGTTGATGCGGAGTTATTATTTAATAATGGCTATTTTTACCATTATGGTTGTCTCATGTTGGGGCCAGGGCTCAGGTGGTTTTCGACCGATATCTTTATTGAATTTTATTTTATTATTATTTGTGTTTATTGGACTAGTGGGGGTTTACTCAGGGGTTTATCTAGAGGGGGGTGGGAGTGGGAAGCGTCTTATTGATCCATGTCTCTAGTGGGAAGTGATAGGAAGATGACCATCCTCAGTGGATGGGGCATAGGGTGGGGATTGGAGAGTGGGTATAGAGGAACTTATAGTAGGACGGGTGGGTTAGGGTTTAGAGTAGAAGGAGGGGGGGCTGTAGCTGGGGTGGTATTTTTATGTGTTCTATGTACTGTTGTCTTATATATGTGTAAGTGTTCCTCCTCTGAACTCCTGGGATTGACCGTCCGGGCCCGCCGGGATCGGCACCTCTGTACTCAGCCTGGCTGCACGGGTATGTTCTCTACGCACTTATACAAGCTCGACCATGGCTAAATTGAATATTTTAATTTGGAACGCAGGAGGGCTTAACGCCCCACACAAGCGTGCCAGTGTCCTTTGGCTATTGAAGAGGAGAAATATTGACCTTGCTCTCCTTAGTGAGACGCATTTAATGGTAGGTGACGTGTCAAGACTGGCAAATCGGCAATATCACGTTATCTCCTCATCCTCAGCCGATGATAAGACGAAAGGAGTAGTCATAGTTACAAGACGTAACCTTGATATCAAAATCTTGGATGTATGGTCGGACACGGAGGGAAGGATTACTATAGCAAAAGTTGAATTCTTGCATAGGAAGATGGCTATAATAGCATTGTATGCTCCTAACACATTTGATTCAGCGTTCTATAATACAATCACGAAGAATATGTTGGAACTTAATGGATACGCTCTCATTGTGGGTGGCGATTTTAATGCGTGCTGGGATGCGGAGATGGATAGGTCCGGGCCCTCTGAAACGAGCGACCAGAAACGGGCCTCTAAGGCCCTCAGGATGTGGGCCAAAGACACGGGGCTCACAGACCTCTGGCGCTTATGCAACCCCACCCTCAGAGATTACTCTCACCTGTCAGCCAGACACAAAAGCTTCTCTCGAATTGACTATGCATTCGCGTCCCCTAATATGTTTGATAGTTTCGATGTCTCATTGGTTCCCTTGGCTCTCTCAGACCACAAGGGGATTTTCCTTACGGCAACCTTTGGCAGGCTCTCCGCAAGAGCTCCCAGATGGCGTTTTAATTCGACCTTGCTAAAGAACGATGACTTCTGTTCTGAGTTCAGGAGTAAACTAGCTGAATTTTTGCAGATCAACGTTGGCACAGTAGAAGACCCTAGGGTCCTGTGGAACGCATTGAAAGGATTCATCAGGGGTCATGTCACACTATTTGCCTCCAATTTGCGAAAATCCCGGTCAAAAAAGCTAGAAGGACTGGAATCATTATATGCGGACCTATACGCATCCTTGCAAACTGACTATAATGAACGACTAAACACACAACGTAAGATAGTCAAAAAAGAAATAAACTCCATACTTAAACAACAGTCTGAGTTTTTGATACATAGGACAAGACAAAATTACTATTTTCACGGCTCCAGACCTAGCCATCTATTGCCAATGAAAATACGCTCAAATGATCATTTCTCAGATATCCCCTCGATTAGGACGAGCCAGGGTGCAGTCACTACTGATTCGAAAAAGATCAATGACACTTTTAAAGAGTTTTACTCACAGTTATATAGCTCAGAGGGTAATCTGGATGACTCTAGATTTGAATCGTTCATTGGCGGGCTTGAGATACCCCACATTTCTGAGGAAGAGGCCAAGGAACTGGGGAGACCGATTACTCTCGTAGAATTGAGGGAGACTATTGTTGAAATGCAGAGGGGTAAGGCGCCAGGCTGGGATGGTATTCCACCCGAAGTGTATTTAGCTTTCTGGGACCAACTGGGTCCATTGATGCTCGATATGATCAATTACGCTATCGAACAAGGGGAGTTCTCAAGAGATGTCAATATGGCGTTGATTTCTTTACTTCTCAAAAAGGACAAAGATCCCAATGATTGTGGTAGCTATAGACCCTTGAGTCTTCTCGGGGCCGATTTAAAGGTGTTTGCCAAGGTGCTGGCCCGTCGCCTGCAGAGATTTATGTCTGTATTGGTACACTGCGATCAAACTGGTTTTATCCCGGGGCGTCTGGCTGCAGATAATCTTAGGAGGCTGTTGCATGTAATCGATAACAGTAAAGACAATACAACTCCATCCACAGTTCTGTCTTTGGATGCCATGAAGGCGTTTGACAGACTTGAGTGGTCATACCTGTGGAAGGTACTTGAGGTCATGGGTCTTGGAAAGAGTTTTATTCATATGATTAAAGTCCTGTATGCCTCGCCGTCTGCGATGATACTGACAGGCAAAAACTGTTCCACACTCTTTCCAGTCTCCAGATCTTCTAGACAGGGTTGCCCTCTGAGCCCGGGACTGTTCGCGCTTTCCCTCGAACCTTTGGCCCAATTTATTAGGCAATCGGAGGACATCGTCCCCATAATGGTCAACAATACTCCACACAAAATTGCTCTCTATGCGGATGACCTGCTGATTTTCATGGACGACCCCTCCCGGTCGGCCACAAAATTATTGAGGATAATCGACGACTTTGGTAAATTGTCAGGTTTTAAGATTAACTGGAACAAATCAGCCTGCCTACCTCTTAATGAACTGGCCAAGGCGGTACGACTACCAGCTGATATCCCCATAGTAGAACATTTTAAATACCTGGGCATAGAGATATTCCCCACGCTGAACCAAACTACTAAGTACAACTTCACGGGTACTTATGATAAAATACGCCAGGATCTAGACAGGTGGTCGTCCCTTCCTAACTCCTTACAAGCCCGGGCTTCCATAATCAAAATGAACATCCTGCCTAGGATAAATTTTATTAGCTCAATGCTCCCCCTGCCCCCTCCAATAGACCACTGGCGCAAGGTACAATCGATGGTATCTAAGTTTGTCTGGAATAACAAACGCCCGAGAATCAAAAGGGCTACTACTCAACGTAGGAAACAAGATGGGGGCCTCGCAATCCCTGATTTTAAACTTTATTTCTGGTCCTTTTCACTGAGACCTCTGATGTGCTGGCTAGACCCTGTAGAGGCTGTATCGTGGCGCTCCTTAGAAGCGGCGGCGGTGTCTCCGCTAAGATTGCAGGATGTAGTGTACTCCACTGTCTCTATTGCGAAATGCCGGCGGAGGTATGGACCGATCATAACTCACGTGATCCAAACGTGGCGTAATGTACAGAGGTCGTGTGGGGTTAAATGCCCTTGGCACCTGGACTCTCCAATTTTTAATAACCAGCAATTACTTGTTGGACACAAGCCGGTTAATATTCCTCAATGGCAAAGGAGGGGAGTGCATACTCTGGAGGATATTTATGATAAGAACGGCCTCCGTGCGTTTCAGGACTTAAGAGAATTTTATGATCTTCCCGGCGAGTCCTTCTTTCTTTACCTTCAACTAAGGTCAGCACTGAGGGCGCATGGCGTACCGTGGGCTCAAGCCTTGCACCCACACCCCTTCCTCAGGCTCATAGTGGACAGGACGACATCCAGAGGGTTTGTCTCCGACTTTTATACGCTCTTAATTCAATCCACGTATAAAAATGTATCATTGGATACAATCTGGCGTGTGGATATCCCGGAGTTGGACCCCGAGTTTGACTGGGATGATGTTTGGGCAAATGTGGCATTATCTTCCCGCAACCCCAATCACCAGCAAATTAATTTTAATTATATTCATAGGACCTATCTTACACCTAGGAAGCTATTTGCTATGGGACTGATAACCGACTCTCGGTGCACTTTGTGCTCTCAAAAGGCCACAGGCACTTATATGCATATGTATTGGGATTGCCCACCAGTGGCCCGCTTCTGGAGGTCAATAACGGACAAACTTTCAGATCTGTGTGGCTTAACTATCCCATTCACAGCTGTTACGCTACTCCTGAACGATATAACGACACTACCCGCGTCCGTACAACTGAAAAGGGTTGTCCTAGCGGGCGTCACAGCAGCGAAGAAGCTAATAGCAATGAGATGGAAGGAGCCTGAGAAGCTTACAATGATTAACTGGTCCCTAACTCTATTGGATGTGATTTATCTTGAGATATCCACAGCCCGGGTGATTGGGGTGGGGCAGGCTGGAATTGACCTGTGGTTCGCAGCAGCTGAGAAGGTAAAGACCGCAGTGTGCGGCTGAGCGGGGTTGGGGTGCGTGTTCGGGTGAGTCCGGCGGTCTCTTGGGAGGGGGAGGAGGAAATGTTTTTGTCTGTCTTGTCCCTTGTCTTGTCATCTTGAGTTTAGCTGGGGATATTATGGGGGGGCAGCTATTTAACTAGTTCTTCACTGTTTGGCCACTTTTACACGGTCTCTGTGAGTCTATGGAACACCTACAGGTTTTTGTTTTTTCATGAAGGTTCATTGCTCTGGTCTCAGGTCGTGTTCCCCCAAAAAATGGTCCTTGTGGTGGATTGGAGATGTACGTTTTATTAATATGGGGTCACACGGCCGGGAATCGGGACTGAACACTGGGAAAGACCATTTATTAGATAGTACCCCTTGGAATTAATTTAGTAGGTTGAACTCTGGTTTCTTTTCTCTTGTCTGTATAATTGTTAGTCATTATTATTATTATTGTTTTTGTTATTTTCTTGTGAAGTTCTATGTATTGTGATTGTGGTTAATGTGTTGTCTTGTTTTGTGAGAATGTCAATAAAAAAAATTTGATCAAAAAAAAAAAGAACCGGGTTGTATACTTACTCCCTGCGTAACCAGAGATTGTACATTCAATGTTGATTTACCTACGAATACTCATTTGCCATACAAGTGCATTTCAAATCATAAGTGTAAACAAGTGAACGTTGTATATACCTTTTGCTATATTAAATATTCGATTTGTACATTTGTGTGGACTTCGTTTCATCAGGTGGGAAAGTGTTCATCATATCTATATCATGTACTGGATGGCCAGAAGTTAAAGTACAAAAGGTAGTGGTTTAATAATACCATACTTAACAATACAGTCAGGGAATTGTACCCCTCAGTTACAATAATAATAATAATAATAATAATAATAATAATAATAATAATAATAATAATAATAATAATAATAATAATAATAATAATAATAATAATAATAATAATAATAATAATAATAATAATATTATTATTATTATTATTATTATTATTATTATTATTATTATTATTATTATTATTATTATTATTATTATTATTATTATTATTATAATAATAATAACTTTATTTGTATAGCACTTTTCTTTTTTTTTTATCCACTTTTTCTCCCATTTTTTCTATATTTTCTCCCATCCCAATTTCGTATCATCCAATTCAACCCTCCCCTGTCACGAACGCTGTTTCTTGCCTCCCACAAGCCGGCTGCAATGTGGACTAAGTCATACATAGCACAAGTCCCCTCCGGTACTTGAGGTAACAGCAGTCGCATCTTTTCACCTGCGCAGCTCGATCTCTCAGTGGCGAGGAGTAACGCGTGGGAGGCTCACGCTGCCCCCGACACTTCCTGATTCTACTGCGCAGGCGCACCAACCGACCTGTAGGAGTCGCTGTCCACAGCGCCCGATCCCCACCTATCAGTTTCCCACCCCCTAATACGGCCAATGTGTATTAGTACGGACGACCAGCTAAACTGAAAGCAATGTGGAGCGCTGGGCTCGAACAGGCGAGCCCAGCGTCTCCGCATTCGTGGCGAGCGCCTTGCCCACTATGCCACGTAGCCGCCCCCTTTGTATAGCACTTTTCATACAGAAATTGCAGTTCAAAGTGCCTCACAAAAAAAGATAGAGAGGTAGCAAGGTAAGGTAAATCACAGTTTTTCAGTAATACAAATAATCAAATAGAATAGATTAGATAGAGTAAAAAAGTGCGGTTTGATTTAGTTTAAAAATAGGCTAAAAATAATCAAATAGAACGGACAGTAAAAAGTGTGATAAAATTGTTCAATCAAAAATATATAACAACAGAGCAGAGCTTTGAGTTTCTTTACAGAGTTCTAACATACAACAGAGCATCGCTCTAACATACAACAGAGCATCGCTCTAACATACAACAGAGCATCGCTCTTAACACTTTGAGTTTCTTTACAGAGTTCTAACATACAACAGAGCATCACTCTAACATACAACAGAGCATCGCTCTAACATACAACAGAGCATCGCTCTAACATACAACAGAGCATCGCTCTAACATACAACAGAGCATCGCTCTAACATACAACAGAGCATCGCTCTAACATACAACAGAGCATCGCTCTTAACACTTTGAGTTTCATTACAAAGTTCAGTTTTGAATTACAACAGGGCAATCCCATTAAAAATCATTAACATCACCCCCTCACACCCCAGGAGTGATACTCTCATTAACCTTCTGTATTGTCACAGTGAAAGGGTTAAGGGGTCTTCCTGAGTGGCTGGACGTTCCGTTTTTAACTGAATGATGAGGCAGATGAACGGCAGTCCATTAGCCCGGTCAAACGACCTTGTCTTCCTCCCTCTCTCCCTCTCTCTCTCTCTCTCTCTTCTCTCTCTCTCTCTCTCTCTCTCTCAATGCTGTCCATTTAGGGTGCACACAAATAAACACATACTACGCATGTGTTCTGCTCATTCAGACACACACGCACACCAGGGGCGGATTTAGGATTGTAGGAGATCCGGGGCTTAGCCCAGATGGGCCCCCCCTTTTTTTTTTTTTTTGTAATTTTTTTTTATTTTTTATTTTTTTTTTTTTTTTTTATTATTATTTTTTATTATTATTTTTGGCAGGCAAGGGGTGGTTTGGAGGCGGTCCGGCACGACCCCCTCCATGACAGATTTTTTTTGAATTTAATTAACCTGTACGTGCAATTTCCTGCAATATAGAGCCTTCAATCTTGACCAATAAAGCTGCTCTTTTCACTATAAAACTCAGTTAACCATAACGTAGTTATGGTTAGATTTATATATTGGGGGGGGATATATCATATTTTTCATATAATCAAAAAGTGGTGGAGCAAGATCATACCTTTGCTCCCCCAAGTTCAATAGTGGGAGAGCAGAGATGCTCCGAATGCTCTTATGGCCAGGCGTCTATGATTCACTGATACAAAGTAAAATAGTGCAGTGCAATAAAATAGTTAGTAAAATAGAATAAAATAATGCAATAGTGCATTGCAATAAAATAGTTATCATCGTATTTTTTCGGGAGGCCGGTAAGGAGTGCATTACAGTAGTCGAGTTGGCTTGAGACAAAGGCATGGATCTGGTTTTCAGCGTCCTTTTGATTTATAAATGGCCGTACTTTAGCTATGTTTCTAAGGTGGAAGAATTAAGTTTTTGTCAACTTGTTGATTGTGATTTAAAGCTTAGGTCGTCTGAGTCTACCATAACACCAAGACTTAACTCACTCAAATACAGTTAGCAGCTGGATAGACCACAGATGGAAATTAGCTTCTGCTAAATCTGGTGCAAACATATTTTCATGTAACAATGATGAATTGTAAAAAAAAAAAAAAAAAAAAAAAATCATTTTTTTTATTTTTTTTTTTATTTTTTTTTATTTTTTTTTAAATAGATTCGGGGCTTTTCAGAATACATCCGGGGCTTGAGCCCAGGTAGCCACCCCCTAGCTCCGCCCCTGACGCACACACAGACACACACAGACACACACACACCAGTGCATCACAACCTCCCCTTTAATAAAAGAGTAGAGTGGCTGCTCTAGGACCAGCGTTGCTTTTTTAAAGGACCACTTAGCTCACTTCCCACCGTGGCTCCATGTATTTGTCATAATAAATTCTGGTGTACTTCTTATATACTTTTTATTTTTTTGCCCTTTTTTGGGGGGGCACTCCATCCATTTTGGGAAATTAGCTTACAGTCTTCTCCAGAGAGAGACAAGAAGATAGATACCAGTCTCCTCTCTGCGCGTTCAGTAGAAAGCCATCTGGCTACACGTTAGCCTAGCTTAGCACAATGAATGGAAGCGGCCATGACCGGTTAGCCTTCGGGAGAGGTGTTAGTTGGACCATGCCTATAGGCTAAGCGGTCATGTCCGCTTCCATTCATGTGTGTATTGAGCCGTACTGTATTGTACTCATTCTGCAATCTGTTAATAACATTTTCAATCAATCAATCAAACCTTTAAAGATCCAGTACAACAATGTTTTAATACAGTGGACCGTTAATTCTTATAGCTTCAGCTTCTTTTTGCATACATGTGTGTGTGTGTGTGCATGCGTGTGCGTATGTGTGCGTGCGTGTGCGCGTGTGTGTGTATACGTATGTGTCTCCCATATACTTAGCCACTACACTACACTCTCAGCTCGATCCTATTAGGGTATTATGTGGATAATAAGATGTCCACTGAAACCTGCCCCACGCTCAGCTCTCTCAATGTAACACTGACACACACACACACACACACACACACACACACACACACACACACATTGAGGAACATAGTATAGTACACACACATGATCGGGACTCCTAGCGCTCTTTCGAAACACAGACGTAAGAGTAGTTATTTACGCCCTTGCAAGTGCGTGTGTGTGCGGTGTGCACAAGTGCGTCTGTGTGTGTGTGTGTGTGTGTGTGTGTGTGTGTGTGTGTGTGTGTGTGTGTGTGAGCATACGAACGCACATCTGCTTGCTTGCTTGGCATGTGGAAGTGCGTTGCCCGTGGGTACCTCTGCAGTACTGAGGCAGGGGAGAGGTTTTCTTTTAAGCCAAAGATCCCGTTGTTTTTGTTTTTGTTAATTTTCTTGTCACCGTTTCGTCCAATTGGACAGCACCTTGCCTTATTTTTCCTGTTGTTACTATACATATATATTCATATTTTTTTCACCCTTTCTTTTATATAGCTTCTCTCTCTTTGTACAGTGTCCTTGAGTCTGAGAAAGGCGCTTCTCTCTTTAAATCCAATTTATTATTATTATTATTATTATTATTATTAGAGATTGATTCTAGCCCACCGCCTATAGATGGGGATCACAGGACTTGACCCGGAGGCCTTCTCCAGTCTCCATCTTGCGTCAGTAACTGTTATTACCGTCCAGGCTCAGAGGAACAGACTCGGGGGACGCTCTGGTCTCCAGCTTGCTTCTGTAACTAGAAAGGGTGAGTTAGCGTGGTTTCATTGCTGGGTTAAGTACTTCTACTCTATTCACATATATGCTTACCACTTGTATCTATTGCTATGTCCGCCCACTACAATCACGCGAGCTGTCTAACGCCTGTCCTGTCTCCCTGTGAGTTGCTGTCCCGGAGTGTTGACCGGAGTGTCGGACGTCCCGCGATGAAGGCCGGGAGGATGCGACCCTCTCTGCGCCGCCCCCTATCTCCCTGTCTCCGGCTGTCTCAGAGTGATGACCGGAGTGTTGAACGTCCCGTGATTAAGACGGGGAGGACGCGACCCTCTTTGCATCGCCCCTGTGCCTCAAATAGATTCGCTATCAGCTCTATCTTTAATCTCTCAAAATGTTCAGTTGCTATCGCTATCAGCTCTATCTTTAATCTTTCAAAATGTTCAGTTGCTATTGCATGCACTCATCTGTGTTTCACTACACACTTGAGTGCATGCTTACCAACTGTTAGTCTGCAACACTACTATCACCGACATCTAAGAAGGGAGATCCCCCCTTGAATGGCCCTTCTAAGGTTTCTCTCCTCCACACTGCCTGTGGAGCATTTTTTCCCTATTGTTAGGTTTTAGTTCGTTTTTCCTTACCTTCACGTGGGGTATGTCTGGGAGTGCTTGCATTCTTTCATTTATTTAAAATTTGTTGGACCTTATGGTGTTCTTGTTTTGTTCTTGATTTATTGTGATGTTTCTTCTTGACTTGTTTAAAGAAGACGTGTCCGGCCCATGGGGACATTAACCATAGGTTATGACTATAACCAAGTTCTGTCAATAGTGGTGACGCTCGGCATCACTCATGCACTATCTCGCATATGTGCACGCGCACTGAATAGAATTCCACAATGTACCTTCATCCCAGTATTCGTCTGACCACACCCCTCGTTAGCTTACCTTCATAAGCAGGTGTGTGGTCACCTGCTCTCCTCCTTCCCAAGCTTTCACCACAAGATGAGATCAAGGGCTGCAGCGGCGTCGGATGCCGAGCGTCACCACTCGTCATCTGATGAGATCGGGCGTGTACAGGTTGGCACGGCCGTAAGCCATTACGACAGTGTAGAATACAATGTACCCAACAAGGGCTCCATAGCGCTTAACCCTGTGACACCCGGACCGACCTGGCATTTTTCCCCCTGAAAAAAGCCCAAGTCCCTCAGGGTACCAGAACAGCAGAACTGCATCCCCGGCGGACAACAGGTGCAACTGATCCGGACCAGCGTGTCCAGAACCAGTCCCGTGCCCTAACCACGCCGGTCTGCCAACCCCAGGAGAAGGGGCAGACATGCGTGTTGATCTTAAACATGAAAAGAAGGCGCCACCCAGACGTTCGGTGCGAACCGCGCCCGGCGGCCCACCCCCAGGGCGTGAAACCCTTCTACGTATGTCCAGATCCATTCTGTCATCATCCCCCGATATGAACGAGAATCCGTCGACAACCACACAGGTCGTCGGAAGAGGAAAAAACCCCCATCCCAGTTGCTTTATAAAAACGCTGTTTTAACCCCAAGCAACCAAGGCGCGCCAGTCAGTTGCTTAATGTCCAACAGAACATCCCGAGCTAGCACTATGTGTGCGTTGGGCATATCCACATCAATAAATAGGCTATTTAGACCTTTCATTGAATCCCCAAGGCGCCCAGGGGAACGACAAGAGGGGTGAGATGCAACCAACTCCAACTCTTTATAATAATAAAGAAGAAGCATCAACAGTATAAACCCAACTGCACAGCTGGGAGTAAAAACTGATTTATATTTTTACATCCAGTCACTCCTCTTGTCAAAGAGTATAGACCGAACTTCCCAGAAGCCTTCCCACACGAGTCGCGGTTATGAAAAAGACATGTCAACTGTGAGTCACGTGACCAACTGACTCAAGTTTACACATAAAATCGAGCGTATCAGACCCGTAAGCCTTACGCTCTAACCCGACACTTTAACACCACACCCTTACGTAAAGAGCTCAACCCATGGAAGTCATCGCCATAGCAACGTATATGCTATGACGGGGGCAAACCCTGTACACGACTCCTCCCCCTAAACCAATCAAGTGGGAAGGAGGGGTTTATTCGGCACCCCCTCACACAACCCCTTCTTCCCTACACACCAAAAACCAACTGTAGCATTTTGAGACCTTCGGTAGAAAGCCAAAGTATAGCAAAAGCTAATACAATGCCCGCTACCCACGGAATGTGAACAGGATTTACAACAAAACAAGTCGTGTGTGTGTGAATCCTGCACCCGCTTTCTATGTCGTACATAGCAAAACACTGACAGAGAGTAACGGCCAAGCCGTGGAACATGTGTGCACGAGTATTACTGCAATTAACACAACAGTGTTGTGGCTCAACATTACTTTGTTTAAGCAACGGAACATACCACCAGCTTCTACCTGCATGTGGAGCGTCAGGCTAAATAGAACCCTTCTATGACTGAGTGTATGCTTGCAGACCTTGCTTAATATCGTAACACAACACGACACATCTCTCAATGTAATAATGCAGATTCACATTTCGCAACCCCATCATATGTATTAGTGAATAAACACACAGTTTGTTTGGCCAATAATATAGTCCCCTTTTTAAGGGAACTTTTTATTTATTATCTACGGCACAAAATCATGAGGGGGCCGGGGAGGGTGTAGAGGGGACCACAGGGGGAAAAGTCACTTTCAGCGGCGTCTGCCGCCTCGAGCCGCTCGGGTTTTTCCACCCCGAGAAGCCCCGGAGGGACGGTAGTGAATCGGCTGCTGGTCACGGCGTTCCCTACCGTCTCCTCCAGTCGTGGATGGGCCGGAGACAGCAGAATCGCCGTCTCTCCTCCTGGCCTTCTTGGAGGGGCCAGCAGCGGCGGCGGAGGCAGTGGTAGGCACGGCGGAGGGAGCTCGACGTCGTGGAAGCCTTCCGACTCCACCGGCAAGGACGGGAGGCGGAAAATGGGGTTGGAGAACGGATCTCTCCTCTGCCATCTCTCTGCACGTTGAGGTCATCAGCTGCAGGGCCTTCCCGAACAACCCAGCATCGGAGAGGTTGGCCGTCAGAAGAGGGGTTCTCTTCTTCTCCGGCACTCGAGCCTGCTCCAGCCAAAGGTGGCGCTGGGTCAGGGTGGCCAGGGCGCGTGTCTTCCCCGAGGCTATGGCCTGCACCTGGGTAAGATGCAGGACAGCTCCTGCCGCCTGGGTGATCTGATCGCATTTACCTCGGTCAGACCCGTGCCGCCCGTCATTATCCCCGATACAAATCTAGCCAGGTGGGCGATGTTAGAAGCCGCAGCCAGCGATTGTGTACCAGCGATAAATGACTGGTCACCCCAATATGCCAATCGCCTAGCCGATCTTCCATGGAGAACCGGCTTGCATAATGGTTCCCACACCACATCCGGACAGAGGAGAGCGGCCATCGGCCTATCAAGCCGTGGCACACCCTCTCTCATACCTTTGACCAACCCCAACACCCGCGTAACTGGTACGTAGGCGGGGGTAAGTCCCATGATGTGAGACACCGCCTGGCCCTGACGAACATAGGCCCCCATTGAGGGGAAAAATGGGTAGACAACGTCCACCCCTCTCACCGGGCGACGCTGACAGAGATGACCTATGAGATCATCAGGGGCAGGAGCAGGCAATGGCTGCGGCAGCGGCACGCCGTTTGCAGCGGCAGCTACCGCCATGAGCTCGGGAAACAAAGCCCGCAGTTCCCCCTGCTGACTTTCCTCCAGCGAACCCGCATCCCTCACATGCAGCAGGCTTCGACCGGTTGAGGAGCCACAGTCTGATGTGGCTGATAGCAGGGCATCCTGCTGAAGAGGCCGAGGTCGTTCCCCGACATCCTCGAACAAGGCGTCCCAAGGAGACATTTCTCCCCCCTCCTTCAAACAAGGACCTTCAAACAAGAATCCGTCCGACTCTTCCATGAAATCCTCAGTTTCCATCGGACACGCAGAGCTTGACGCATCCTCGCTGGTCTCCAGCAATTCCCCAAACCCAGGCCGTTCGCGTCTGCATGCCACCATCTTGCGACGTGAACGGGCAGACGCGAAAAGCTTGCGTCGCAAATCCTCCGGAACCAAAAGAGCCGTCCGCCCAACAACGGACGATTCCCTGGAACCAGAAGAACCAGAGTCGAGATCATGCCATCGCTGGGGCGACGGCACCGATGCCTCGGCTCCTCGGAGAGGCAAACTATCCATCGGCTGTCTCCTGGCCTGGGTCGGCAACCACGAAAGTGGCAGCAGCCCCGCACCAGAACGCACGACAGAGGCGGGAATGGAGAACCGCTGGTGAAGAGTAGGTCTACTCTTTTAGCTTTTTCCTTTGAATGGTTATGAGAGAAGAAAAAACTAAGCACAATGTAAACACGTCTCAACTCTTTTCAACTAACAACACGTCAAGTGGGGTACTACCGAAGGCACTTCCTTGTGGTGAAAGCGAGAAGGAGGAGAGCAGGTGACCACACACCTGCTTATGAAGGTAAGTTAACGAGGGGTGTGGTCAGACGAATACTGGGATGAAGGTACATTGTGGAATTTTATTCAGTGCGCGTGCACATATGCAAGATAGTGCATGAGTGATGCCGAGCGGAGCCACTATGATGCAGAACGTGTGTTGTCGGGCCTTACAAATAAATTTGATTTGATTTGATTTAGCGTTGCATGGAGTCATTGAGCATCCTGATGGCCTGGGGATAGAAGCTCATTCTGAGTCTCTCTGTGCCGGCCATGAGACTCCGGTAGCGCTTGCCTGACCACAGCAGTGCAATGTGGTAGTGATAGGGTTAACCTTCTGTAGTGTGGTAGTGATAGGGTTAACCTTCTGTAGTGTGGTAGTGAAAGGGTTAACATTCTGTAGTGTGGTAGTGATAGGGTTAACCTTCTGTAGTGTGGTAGTGAAAGGGTTAACCTTCAGCAGTCTGTATATTTTATACTAGATTACTCATTGCATATGCCATATTTCCGTGTACCCTTACATATTTCTGTACATGTACGCACAGGGGCGGACCTAGTACATTTGGCGCCCTAGGCAAGATACACCACTGCAGCCGTCCCGTCCGCGTGAATACTTTCCCCAAGGCGGTTGTCCTTCCGCGTTGGGTTTGCGCGGCCTGATTGGCCACTGACGCTTCTCTCAGCGCCCAATCGCGTTGCGCCTAGCTTTCAGTTCCACAGCCCAAGTCCTCGCCCATTTCCTCGTATTGTTTTCATCTCTCTATATTAACGTAACGCGCTATTCATATCAATCGGCATCACATCAATATAGATAGTGATAGTGAGTTGAGTGATAGTTAGTTTTAGTATATTGAGCGAGTGTATTGAGCGAGTAGTTAGGCGATAGTAGGGCTAACGCGATTGGGCGCTGAGAGAAGCGTCAGTGGCCAATCAGCCGCGTAAACCGAATGCGGAAGGACAACCGCCTTGGGGAAAGTATTCACGCGTCCCGTCCCCCCAAAAAATTATAATTTTTTTATATTAAAAAAAACTAAAAAAAGTAATTTTTAAATGTAAAAATATTGGTTGCAGATATATGCAAAAACTGTTCAGCAAACTGTTTTTTTTTGTTGCTGGGTGCAGTTTTTGGCGCCCCCCTTCTGGGTGGTGCTCTAGGCAGATAGGAAGATCCGCCCCTGTAGTACGTACGGATATACCTTTTTACATTTGCTCACTGGCTTCATAACCTGTCTACATAAGTTGGCTAATATCTATAACGTTGATATCTGTTGACTCCTGTATGTAATGTTTCTTTTTTGCAATGAAGAAACTGGGGTTCTTTCAATATAATTTATTCATGACTGGTAGCAAGTAGCATACAGCTCGGCATCAAACATGTCCCTCATTACATACTAGTTCTCCTAATGAGTGTTTGGGGTGTGGCTTATGTAGCCTGGCAGATGGTGCCATCTAGTGGTGAATATAAATCACATCACGTATCACAACATCCCCCTTTTCTTTAAGATAAGATAAGATATTCCTTTGATAGCATTAGATGCTAACCACACAACAATAAATGCAATCGTGTCAGTGTGGAAAAGGGAATCTCGTACTTAAACTGGAGTTTCTACCCTTCTTCCGAATCGCTTTATTTTATTATGATTTTGTCATCTATTTTCTCTCTCCTCGTGTTCATATTTACATTCTCTTTTCAGACTATTGGCTCATAGTGCTGTTGAAATGTCCTACTTTTATAATTGAACTTGAGCAGAAATTAGAATGTAGGACTTTTAAACCCGAGTACTATACTATCAAGATATTTATACTCTTACTTCACAGATTTTGTGTACTTTTTGCACCATTGTAAACCAAATCAATGCCAGTATTCAGGCACCCCATCTGCCAATGTTTACCATTGCCCAGAGGTTTGTATATAATGTATATAATGTAGGGCTGCACGATTCTTGCTAAAATGTGATTTTTCTCTCTAAGAATTGAGATCATGATTCTAATTTCTTCCGCACAACATTAGGTCAGTTCAGTATAAGATTTAGAGGTCCTACAATTTGGAATTCAAAACCCTCCAAAAAAAAGAGGGGGAGAAGAGGGACAGAGGGGGGGGGGAGAGAGAGAGGGGAAGGGAGAGAGAGGGGGGGAGAGAGAGAGAGGGGGGAGAGGGAGAGAGAGAGAGAGAGAGAGAGAGAGAGAGAGAGAGAGAGAGAGAGAGAGAGAGAGAGAGAGAGAGAGAGAGGGGAGAGAGAGAGAAAGAGGGGGGAGAGAGAGAGAGGGGGGAGAGAGAGAGAGGGGGGGAAGGGAGAGAGAGAGAGGGGGGGGGGGAGAGAGAGAGAGGGGGGGAGAGGGAGAGAGAAGGGAAGGGAGAGAGAGAGGGGGGGGAGAGAGAGAGGGGGGAGATAGAAACAGAGAGCTAAATGATCAATGTCCAAAAGTAACTCAGCTAATTATCTAAATTGTTATCTTACAAAAAAGTATTATAGTATTTCCATCATTTCTTGGTAGTGACCATATCAGATATGACATATCATTACCATTGTTTAAATTGGATTATACAGTTATTTAAAGCTGCACCAGGGAATTTGAGAAATAATAGAACGATTAGTCACAAAAAATGCTTGAATATTGGTTTATAATCTTGACACAAATCACCTTTTGAAACAAAGTGAACCAACTCTTATAGAGGAGGCTTCTGTAGGGTAGGAGCGCCGCAGACAAACAGATCATCTCTAGTTTCAAACAGCGCTCCAGGGATCCAGTTTTTCTCTTGTAACACTTTATGTATTGATTGCTAAAGATATTATACTTTGAATTCAATACTAAAGATATATCATACTTTATGTATTCAGTACTAAAGATATATCATACTTTATGTATTCAATACTAAAGTTATATCATACTTTATGTAGTCAATACTAAAGATATATCATACTTTATGTATTCAATACTAGTTATATCATACTTTATGTATTCAGTACTAAAGATATATCATACTTTATGTATTCAATACTAAAGATATATCATACTTTATGTATCCAATACTAAAGTTATATCATACTTTATGTATTCAATACTAAAGATATATCATACTTTATGTATTCAATACTAAAGATATATCATACTTTATGTATTCAGTACTAAAGATATATCATACTTTATGTATTCAATACTAAAGATATATCATACTTTATGTATCCAATACTAAAGATATATCATACTTTATGTATCCAATACTAAAGTTATATCATACTTTATGTATTCAATACTAATATTATATCATACTTTATGTATTCAATAATAAAGATATATCATACTTTATGTATTCAATACTAAAGTTATATCATACTTTATGTATTCAATACTAAAGTTATATCATACTTTATGTATCCAATACTAAAGTTATATCATACTTTATGTATCCAATGCTAAAGATATATCATACTTTATGTATCCAATGCTAAAGATATATCATACTTTATGTATTCAATAATAAAGATATATCATACTTTATGTTTCCAATGCTAAAGATA
The DNA here is from genome assembly GCF_963971535.1 of Notolepis coatsorum. Taxonomy (NCBI): domain Eukaryota; kingdom Metazoa; phylum Chordata; class Actinopteri; order Aulopiformes; family Paralepididae; genus Notolepis; species Notolepis coatsorum. Next base: position 845,888 of record NC_140165.1, on the reverse strand, counting down.
TATCATACTTTATGTATTCAATAAATACTAAAGATATATCATACTTTATGTATCCAATGCTAAAGATATATCATACTTTATGTATTCAATAATAAAGATATATCATACTTTATGTATCCAATACTAAAGTTATATCATACTTTATGTATCCAATGCTAAAGATATCATACTTTATGTATTCAATAATAAAGATATATCATACTTTATGTATCCAATGCTAAAGATATATCATACTTTATGTATTCAGTACTAAAGATATATCATACTTTATGTATTCAATACTAAAGATATATCATACTTTATGTATTCAGTACTAAAGATATATCATACTTTATGTATTCAATACTAAAGATATATCATACTTTATGTATCCAATACTAAATATATATCATACTTTATGTATCCAATACTAAAGTTATATCATACTTTATGTATTCAATACTAATATTATATCATACTTTATGTATTCAATAATAAAGATATATCATACTTTATGTATCCAATGCTAAAGATATATCATACTTTATGTATTCAATAATAAAGATATATCATACTTTATGTATCCAATACTAAAGTTATATCATACTTTATGTATCCAATGCTAAAGATATCATACTTTATGTATTCAATAATAAAGATATATCATACTTTATGTATCCAATGCTAAAGATATATCATACTTTATGTATTCAGTACTAAAGATATATCATACTTTATGTATTCAATAATAAAGATATATCATACTTTATTCAGATTTCTTTATTCACCATATTGCACAGGTACAAATGGAACGTGATTTGACATTTCAGCGCATGATTGATTTTTTCACAAATAGGAACAACATAATAATAATAATAATAATAATAATAATAATAATAATAATAATAATAATAATAATAATAATAATAATAATAATAATAATAATAATAATAAATAAATAAGTGCAAAGCAGGACAGAACAGTGAGACGACAATAAGACAGTACAGTGCAGTGGTGGGGGACATGGATACAGTGCAGCACAGTTCAAGGCCAGAGGTCCAGCCCTGGCAGCTCACCATAGAGAGCATTTATGTATTCAATACTAAAGATATATCATACTTTATTTACTTTTCAGAGCCCCCCCCCCAAGAAACACCGGATGCGCCTTTAAAGTACAAAATTGGTACCATGACAATACATGACGTTTATGCCAGTACCATGGTAAAACTGAAAGTGCCATCAAACTACTATTTAGTAAAGGTTGAAACAGACATACACCTCCTCTCTTTACTTCCACGGCTTCCTGGCACAGGAAGGTCAAAGGTCACACGCACAGAGCAAACAGGAAGTCCTCGGTACTGATACAGCTGAACATGGGGAAACAGGATGGCACTTCCTAGAATCACTGCGAACACTCACGGTGAAATTCTCCCGGGGCGTAGGGCGCATTCTTTGCAGACCACTGCAGTTGTGAAATGAGAATCATAAAAAACAAAAGCAACAAAAAAAACAACAGCATATATCAGACTCACACTATGATTGATTGGTTGATGTTTTTTATTTCCGTGTCTTACATAAAGGTGTATGCCCCAGCCCATATGGGCTTACAAGACACATAAACAATAAGTATATAATAGTACACTATATAATAGGTTGTTTATGAACCTAAATCGTACCGTGAAGCTGGTCTGTACGATTGTACCCCAAAATACTTTCATACTTGTTGAAATGCTATTAACATCGTGACAGCTCACTGTAATATATAAGAGAAACCAAGAAGGAAAATAACAAAAAGAAAATATCCTCCGATCCTAAAATAACCTTTAACCAATAATTTGGCCACACTCCCCCCGACTGATGTAACCCTTTCACTGCCACACTCCGCGGAACTAATGATGCTAATGATGGAGCATCGCCGTCGGTTGTGTGTGATAGTAAAGGGCTAACCTTCTGTATTGGCACAGTGAAAGGGGTTAACCGGCTGCCGTGTGGCAGTGGAAGGGTTACGCAGCCCCGCCCGTCTCGGGTGGAGCTCGTCGGGGGCCCAGGAGCAGGTGTCGTGCGTCAGAGCGGTGGATGTGCACAGGCTCCAGACAGCCACCAGAGGGCGCGCGTGGCGGGGTCTACGGGGGTCAACAGACGGGGCAGAAGAGGCACAGGAGGATCGTCCAGCACCCCCCCCCCCCCCCGGCTGTCTCCACGGCAACGAGAGTTCCTGGTCCCCAGCCGAGCAGCTACCGCTGTTTAATGGGTCAAATTGTAAAGCGCTTTATAAAAAAGCAGCCATTTACCCAAGAAAAAGCAGCCATGTGTAATTGTGTATATATATATATATAGGTTCACAGGATAATATGTTACTCAACTCCAACCCAAACAAGACTAATTATGTAAACTACAGTGCAGTACCAAAAGCAGGGCTGTTTTCCCCCAGAGGTCTGCTGTTTGACGGCCTTGCGGATTCTAGCTTTAACCACGCCAAGAACACAGAAAGAACAGAGTGACAACCATTTAGAGTACAAATACACATTTAATCCTACATTATGTCAAACATTTAACTTTTTTTTTTTTTTTTATAACAGCGCGTTATCATTGAAATGATACAGAGGACAATAGTAGTTATAAAAAGAAAAGTATGAAGCATTTCAGTGTTTCAAAGGCAACAGGCTTCACTTCACAACATGTCCTGCTTCACATCGTGATAATAATAAACTTCATCTTTTTCTATGTAACATTTGGTCAAAAAGGAAATACACAAAAAGAAAAAGAAAAAACGTATCTTTAAAACTGTGCTTGGAAAGAATGTAAGAAAGAGAGATGAGAGAGGGGGGGGGGTGAATAAACGAGAGATTAAAACTGAAATAAAGAGAGCGAAGAGGACAGATTAAAAACAGAAATAAAGAGAGAGACAAAGATGGAACGAGCTCTAAAATGAGCTGCATTAGTTAATGAGGGAACACAGTCTGGCATACAGCGTGCGGTTATATTAAAGGTGCTATAGATAAGAAATGGATGTAGAGTAATCTTTTTTTTGTCTTTTAATCCAGCTTTTAGAAAGGTGCGTAATAGGGAGGTGTAGTCTGACGTCACTCTGGACCGCCCGCGAGGTCCACCCGTATAGGGATTTATCTTTGGGAAAATGTATTATCGGCTATTGTAACAATTCTGCCTCGTGAACATTGGCAAGCTTTCCATCTTTGCACAAAATGAGTTCCCTTCTATATCACTAACATTATTGTTTAAGCATTTTTGGTTGAAATAAAATTCTGCGATTTTTTTTTTTACGATTAATTGCTAATATTTTCATGTTGAGCTATAGATTGTGGATGAATACGCACAGAAAGGTACACCACGCAAATGTTCATGCTTTATTTGTTTTAAAACGAGACGATTTAGAAATGGGCAATGGGGGAAATACGTTGCAATTTTGCGAGGTGGACCGGCCGGAAACAGCAATGACGTAACCACTAAGTACACCTCCTTATAAGAGTATTGCTTTTTCCTACAAAACATTGATTAATGAATTTATCATTTAAAAAAAAATGTGCGGTCCCAAATGTATGTTTGTTGTTTACATGTTGCGTGCGCATGTATCCTCCTCTCCCTACTCGGAACGCACCCGATTGGATAAATGACACGCTGGTGCTCTAGTGCGACATCTAGTGGCTGGAAGTTATCTATAGCACCTTTCAAAGAAAGGCATCGTCATGCAACATCTAATTTAGTAGAGCATTAAGCAAATGCGCTAGATGTACGGTATATGCAAGTACTGTGGATTGGAAATGGCAATGCTGCATGGATATTTAGGGTTTCCTAAAATGTGGATGTTCAGGATTCACAGTGACAAAATGACCTTTGTCAATCCTAGGGTAATACTTTTGAAAACAAAACAAAACGATACAGTTCCATGACAAATGGAAATATCCCTGTTAATAACAGCGTTGTCATTTCCATCAGTAAGGGCCCCGTGTCTGTCCGTCTACGTCTACGTATTTACTCTTCAGTGATTGGTCGGGGCTGACGACGAGTCCCGCCTCCCACCGGATCTGTCTCCGTTTTGATGGACAGACGCATGTCGGGAGAGGATGAACTCTTTGGAAATGACGAATACCTCGCCGTCTGTAGAGAAATTGCCGTTTTTGTGCAAATGCATGATTATGTTAGCGAGGTTCTACTTAGAGAAACTAACCGACGGACGGCTAAACCCTTTCTGTAATCTGACCCTGGGTCAGCGCGTCCACTCCCTAACGAACCGACGGACAGCTAAACTAGGGATGTCTGATATTATCGTCCGATATTGGCATTCAAATGTAATATCGGAAATTAATACATTTTATTTACATTTATTTAACCTTTATTTACCCAGGCAAGCAAGTAAGAACAAATCCTTATTTTATTTATTGTCAAAAGTATGCATAATGTTGTGTTAATTCCACAACAAGAGATATGTAATGTTAATTACCTGAAATTATTCTGTTTTTTTTTGGGGGGGGGGGGGGGGGGGGGGGGGGGGCTGCATATATCGGTATCGGAAATTAAGAGTTGGACAATATCGGTATATCGGTAAAAAAGCCAATATCGAACATCCCTAATCTGAACCCTTTCTGTCACCTGACCCTGGCTCAGTGTGTCCACTCCCTAACATATGTCTGCCTAAAGCTATGGTAAATTATATATATACACACACAGTTTTTTAGATGTAAGTTTGTTTTATATATAATATGTATATATTTCTTAATTCTTTTTTTCATACTGGTATTTGGCCAAGCTTAGTGTGGGTGTGTATGTGTGCACATGACGGGAGAGTGTGATCACTGCCAGCAGTGTGTCTATAGAACAGAGAAACACAGAGGAAAGGAGAAACGTTAGATAAAATAATCTCTCTCTCTCGAAATCCAGAATTACATAAAAAAAAATTATATAATATAATAAAAGACATATCTCCCAAAATAAACTGTATGTTACACAGACTACTGTATATCAGTATTCTACACAACCCTTTGCATATGAGTCCTTCATAAATAATAATAATAAAAAGGCGAGGGCCAGACCTGCATCCAGAGAGGGGGGACTTTGTTCAATAATCTGCACGGCTCCGACGGCTGAACGCAACCTTTTTGAGCCTCCTCCGTCCTATAATCTCTCGTTTAGTTGGAAAACTTCAAAAAAGGGGGGGGGGGGGATATCACCTATCTGTTTCTTTCCCACCCTATTTATTTTAAATATAATGGAAATAGAATTAGGATGTAACTAAAAAAAGCAGTAGATATCCTACTATTGTTTTCCCCCATACTTTGAACCAATTTGGACGTGTCTTTTTATTTTTCTCTGACCTCAGGGCCCTCGAAATCCATTTAAAAGCGAATGGATAATACATTTATTTCTTTTAAAGATCCTGGAAATGTTTAATTCCTGGAGGAAAAAGGTTTTCGATCTGGCGGCAGAAACATATACCTCAATAAAGCTACAGCCGTTTGAAAACCTTTTCACTCCAGTTTTTTTTAAATGTTTTAGTCTGACTTGGACATTTACACGGTTCTGCTCCTCAGCCTAACTTTCATTGGTAGTGTCTAGATCCCATAGCCCGGAAGGACATTTCCATGGGAATTGTCACTTTTTGACCTGGCATCAACGTTTTCGTCCAGGAAGGTTAGTTATAAAGCTGATCCCTTATACCTTAAACCACTCTCACCACCTAAAAATGTGTAACGCATATACAAATGACCATCTATACAGGCTCTAGACACCACCGCGTTCATTGCCTTCAAAGCCTACCGTATGAAACCCATTCCGAAGTCACTCAAAATGATCACCGCTGGATTCCGATAACTGCTAGATTCTATTGAAGCGGATGTCCAAATTTGCAACTAAAAACCCAAACCGTAGCCCTTAACTTAACCCTTGACCTTACTGGAGTCGAAAATTTTTATTGCGATCATCCATGTTCGAAGATGTCGCCACACTTCCATAATAATCATAATAATCCAGTTGGATAATTTTTCTCACCTTTAACCCTTTCATTGCCACACGACAGAAGGTTAACCCTTTACTATCACACAACCGACGGCATTAGCGGAGCTAATGATGCTAATGATGGAGCATCGCCGTCGGTTGTGTGATAGTAAATGGCTAACCTTCTGTATTGTCACAGTGAAAGGGTTAACCGGCTGTCGTGTGGCAGTGAAAGGGTTAATAGATTCTAGCCATGTTACGGTCCTCGTGGGATGTGTAGGGAGGTCAAATGTTCTGCCGTCATGTGATCAAAATGGGAGCTCCGCCCACAATGGTATTCAGAACGCAGTTTAATGTAATCAAACGGGAGCTCCGCCCACAATGCGATTCAGAACGCAGTTTAATGTAATCAAATGGGAGCTCCGCCCACAATGGTATTCAGAACTCGGTTTAATGTAATCAAATGGGAGCTCCGCCCACAATGGTATTCAGAACGCAGTTTAATGTAATCAAATGGGAGCTCCGCCCACAATGCTATTCAGAACTCGGTTTAATGTAATCAAACGGGAGCTCCGCCCACAATGCTATTCAGAACGCAGTTTAATGTAATCAAATGGGAGCTCCCCCCACAATGGTATTCAGAACTCGGTTTAATGTAATCAAACGGGAGCTCCGCCCACAATGCTATTCAGAACGCAGTTTAATGTAATCATGTGGGAGCTCCGCCCACAATGCTATTCAGAACTCGGTTTAATGTAATCAAACGGGAGCTCCGCCCACAATGCTATTCAGAACACAGTTTCAGCTTCTTACATTTTCTGGCCACTTCCCTCACAAAAAGCCAAAGTCCCAGACGATACTTTCAATTGGTAGAACAAACAACCACTCAAATTTAAGCCAACCCCTGTGCCACACAATGGCGTTTGTCGGTTGATGATTTGTTGGAGCAATGCCTGTCAAAATGGCGTCTGCGTATTTTTGCATTCGAATGTTGCCCCGAGTCTCGACTACAACCGTTTTTTTAAATCAGATTATTCTTTCTGTTTGGGACTTCTGATTGTTTTGACCAAAAGGCCACGGCTGGGCCGTCATGCGTTAGGAATCCAACGCGGCCAAAGCGCCCTGAGTTCAAAAGGATGTTTTCCGGATTATAGCAAGTATAGTAAGTGATTACAGGAAGTTTCTGTAACAAAATCGTTATTTCGCCACTAAAAACGACCGTTTCGATTTATTTTATGTTGTGGACCATCTCACAGAGGTGGAATATGCCATTTAAAATAAATATTGGCTCTACCACCGATTTACATAATTATTTATTTCTTTCCGGGGATGGCAGAAAAACATGTGACCTCCCTAACGTGGGTTTGAATCCAGCGCGTGACCGTGCGTCTCATGTCTTCTCTCTCTCTCTCTCCCTTATTTTTCCCTTTCACTCTCCTTTGTATACACCTTCTTTAGCCCCGCCCGTTCCACTTCTAACGTCTTGACGAAGCCGCTATATAGCTATCGTGGATGTTAGCCGACCAAACTGAATAAATAACACGTCCGTACGGACGAACACCTGCCTAGCTAGCTAGCTCATTCTCCTGGTAACAAACATAACTGTGAAGAGAAGGAACAGGTGGCTCGCCGTTTCTTGGACCTTCGAAGGCTGATTCTACGTCCCTTTCTGGATACCGTGTCACGCCGCGTGGGAAGTGAATTACAAAGGCGGCAAGCTAGCGGCGTCCTTGTTGCAGAGGAACACAAGGTGAATACCCACAGTCCTCACGCAGAGCCGTCGCTAACGCCTGCACGTCACACGTCCGCCCGAGGGGGGACAATTCTTTGTCACCAAATCAGGATAAATCCACGACCCCAAATTAGTTTGGAAGAAAAACGTGTATCTAACATTGACATATCTAACGACGAAAAAGATTAAGCCAGTCGGAACATTTCACGAGTTAAAAGCTTTGATACTTTAGAAAAGTAAATGGACTAGAGTTTTTTTTTCCTCCTGCGTAAGGAAACCATACCTTCATTATCGTTTCCATGGACACAGGGAATAAACAATAAACTGTGAAATTTAAATATTTTCAACTAATTTCCGGTTCTTATTTACAAAAGAGACAAAGAAATATAGGGGGGGGGGGGGGGGGGGCACCGTTAGTTTGCTTCCTGTTTGAGGCAGAGGTGTTTGGACCGCAGTGGGACGTCGTCCAACTCTCTGCGTAGGAGAATGGTGAACAGCGTCTCACACACAGGGGTGAACGCCGTCACATACTATCCCATGAAAGCATACGTTTCCTTAAAAAAATGATATTTTTTTTAATAGAAAAAGATGCATGTTAATCGATTAGAAAATATGGCTGCTTTTCTCCATTCCTTAAAAAGGTGACTCTTTGTGAAGACATTACTTCATATCTAGACATATTTTAGACTTGTATTTCGCAGCATAACATTCCATGTATCACAACACTGTCGTTTTAGCACAGCTGAAAGTTAAAGTGCACAAAAATAGTACACTGAGAAAAACAACAAGACAAAAAAAAGTTAAATTATTGATTTTTCCTGAAATTAGTTTAGAAGGATTCGAACGAGGGAAATTCTTTCAACCCACGGGTAGATATCCTCGTTCAATTTTAAGAAATTAGGATTTTTAAGATTCAATATACTCACTTACTTAAAATACTTGTTAAGATTTCTTCTTTTTCTTTTTTTTGCAGTGTACAACTTACATGTTATTCCCGACTCACTGCAATGGAAAGGTTGATGATGACGCAACACGTTGATGCACGGAGCAAAGGAATACCGTCCCGAGGCAGCTGAGTAACATAATATGTGTGTAAGTGGTGTGAAGTGCGTGTGTGTGTGTGTGTGTGTGTGTGTGTGTGTGTGTGTGTGTGTGTGTGTGTGTGTGTGTGTGTGTGTGTGTGTGTGTGTGTGTGTGTGTGTGTGTGTGTGTCTTTCCTCTTCACAGTGTGGTGAACTGGGCCAGAGCCAGCCTCAGTTTCTCTGCAATCTAAAAAGAAGATAATGTGATTAATATACAATCAACTAATAATTAATATCCTCAAGATAAAACCAGATTGTAAAAACATTCTGTTATTCCTTCTTTAACATTCTGCTATTCTTCCTTTAACATTCTGTTAATCCTTCATTCAACTTCAACTTCAAATGACTTTATTTTCCTTTCGGAACTTCATTGGTGCAGAGTGGTTAAAAGACAAACATACAGACACTCACCACTATTTAAAAAACACCAGCTTCGTTAAAACTACAGTAAAAAGACCACTATATAAAAAAACTACATTAAAACTACAGTACTTAAAGCATGATATATTAAAAATCCATGTGGAGCAGTTCTATATGTATATAAATAATAAATAATAGTAGTACAGGTTATATATGTCCATCAGGTGGAAGGGGAGTCTATTTTAAGATTACCAAACACATTGCTCTTTTGTTTATAAATAAATTAATAAATTCTTTTTTAAATGTTTTTTTTTCCTTTAAGGATTTTTTTTTTAAATTTGTTATTAAGATTGTTTGGTCTGACGGATCAAGACACTGTGAGTTGTTTGAAGAAATAAGAAGAATAACATGTCCAAGAAATAAACTTTTCATTCATTCATTCATTCATTCATTAAGATTCAATATATTATTCTGTTATTCTTCTTAACTATTCCTAACCTCCCTCCCTCCCTCCCTCCCTCCCTCCCTCCCTCCCTCCCTCCCTCTCTCCCCTCTCCCTCCCTCCCTCCCTCCCTCCCTCTCTCCCCTCTCCCTCCCTCCCTCCCTCCCTCCCTCCCTCCCTCCCTCCTCACCAGCTCGTAGAATTTGGCCTGCTCTTCCAGGTAGAGTTGCATGACTCGGTTGTAGTCATAGATACGGTTGCTATGGAAGTGATTCATCTCAGCTGTGGACACAGGTGGCAGGTGGACAGAGTCATGTTACGCACGGCCCAGGGGTGTGTGTCTGTGTGTGTGTGCGTGTGTCTTTATCGAACACACCTTAAAAGGTGATCAGTTACGGGTCTGTCTTTATGAATTGTGTGTCTTTGTGCATTCGTGTGTGTGTGTGTGTGTGTGTGTGTGTGTGTGTGTGTGTGTGTGTGTGTGTGTGTGTGTGTGTGTGTGTGTGTGTGTGTGTGTGTGTGTGTGTGTGTGAAATTGAAGGACACAGTGCTATCCCCGGTCTCCATTAGCTAGGCCTAGCGTGGTATAGTACGGTTGGGTCTGTGTCTCCATTGCGTTTCCTGTAAAACCCTGGTTGCTAGGCAACGTTTAAAAATTCACACCACCAACTGTGGTCCACGAGCTAAACTCATGATGATACAACGGTCCCAGCCGGTTCTGGTGTCTGTCTCAGCCGGGGTCCAGCCAGGCAAACCCTGGCCAAACCCTGGCCAAACCCTGGCCAAACCCTGGCTAAACCCTGGCCAAACCCCTGGCCAAACCCTGGCCAAACCCTGGCCAAACCCTGGCTAAACCCTGGCCAAACCCTGGCCAAACCCTGGCCAAACCCTGGCTAAACCCTGGCCAAACCCTGGCCAAACCCTGGCTAAACCCTGACTAAACCCTGGCCAAACCCTGGCTAAACCCTGGCTAAACCCTGGCCAAACCCTGGCTAAACCCTGGCTAAACCCTGGCCAAACCCTGGCTAAACCCTGGCTAAACCCTGGCCAAACCCTGGCTAAACCCTGGCCAAACCCTGGCTAAACCCTGGCTAAACCCTGGCTAAACCCTGGCTAAACCCTGGCCAAACCCTGGCCAAACCCTGGCTAAACCCTGGCTAAACCCTGGCTAAACCCTGGCTAAACCCTGGCCAAACCCTGGCTAAACCCTGGCTAAACCCTGGCTAAACCCTGGCCAAACCCTGGCCAAACCCTGGCTAAACCCTGGCTAAACCCTGGCCAAACCCTGGCTAAACCCTGGCCAAACCCTGGCCAAACCCTGGCCAAACCCTGGCTAAACCCTGGCTAAACCCTGGCTAAACCCTGGCTAAACCCTGGCTAAACCCTGGCTAAACCCTGGCCAAACCCTGGCCAAACCCTGGCCAAACCCTGGCCAAACCCTGGCTAAACCCTGGCTAAACCCTGGCTAAACCCTGGCTAAACCCTGGCCAAACCCTGGCTAAACCCTGGCCAAACCCTGGCTAAACCCTGGCTAAACCCTGGCCAAACCCTGGCCAAACCCTGGCTAAACCCTGACTAAACCCTGGCTAAACCCTGGCTAAACCCTGGCCAAACCCTGGCTAAACCCTGGCTAAACCCTGGCTAAACCCTGGCCAAACCCTGGCTAAACCCTGACTAAACCCTGGCTAAACCCTGGCCAAACCCTGGCCAAACCCTGGCTAAACCCTGGCTAAACCCTGGCTAAACCCTGGCTAAACCCTGGCCAAACCCTGACTAAACCCTGGCTAAACCCTGGCTAAACCCTGGCTAAACCCTGGCTAAACCCTGGCCAAACCCTGGCTAAACCCTGGCTAGTGGAGACCAGGCATTAGTGAGCGGTTACAACATGGGTTAGTATGCGAGTGGGTGTGTGCTTGACTCTGCATAATTATATGTGCGTTTATTTATTTAACTTTTATTTGTATTCTTTTCAATTTCATAATGAATACGACGTGACAGCAAAAAACATGGTACTGATGCGTTTAGACATGGTGTGTGTGTGTGTGTGTGTGTGTGTGTGTGTGTGTGTGTGTGTGTCACCTTGTAGAGAGTAGGACATGGTGCTGATGCGTTTAGACATGGTGTGTGTGTGTGTGTGTGTGTGTGTGTGTGTGTGTGTGTGTGTGTGTGTGTGTGTGTGTGTGTGTGTGTGTGTGTGTGTGTGTGTGTGCGTGCGTGTGTGTGTGTGTATGTGTGTGTGTGTGTGTGTGTGTGTGTGTGTGTGTGTGTGTGTGTGTGTGTGTGTGTGTGTCACCTTGTAGAGAGTAGGACATGGTGCTGATGCGTTTAGACATGGTGTGTTTCTCCTGAGTGGTGATCTTTCCTGCCGCCACCAGCCTGTCTCCTTCCTTAACCTTCTCTATAGCAGCCTGGAGAGAGAGAGAGAGTCCTTTTGTTAACACCTTCCTCCCCATCCTGGACCCTCGTCCTAGTCCTTTTGTTAACACCTTCCTCCCCATCCTGGACCCTCGTCCTAGTCCTTTTGTTAACACCTTCCTCCCCATCCTGGACCCTCGTCCTAGTCCTTTTGTTAACACCTTCCTCCCCATCCTGGACCCTCGTCCTAGTCCTTTTGTTAACACCTTCCTCCCCATCCTGGACCCTCGTCCTAGTCCTTTTGTTAACACCTTCCTCCCCATCCTGGACCCTCGTCCTAGTCCTTTTGTTAACACCTTCCTCCCCATCCTGGACCCTCGTTCTAGTCCTTTTGATAACACCTACCTCCCTGTACTCTTCAACCCCTTCCTGTATCACCTGGTCAAAAAAAAGAAGGATAGAACAGGAGAGGACAGAAGAGAACAGGAGAGGAGAAGACGGGAGAGGACAGGAGAAGAGAGGAGAGAACAGGAGAGGAGAGGAGAGAACAGGAGAGGAGATGAGAGGATAGGAGAGGAGGGGAGAGGACAGGAGAGGACAGGAGAGGAGAGGAGAGGAGAGGAGAAGAAGAGAGAGGAGAGGATAGGAGAGAAGAGGACAGGAGAGGAGAGGAGAGAACAGGAGAGGAGAGGAGAGGAGAAGAGAGAAGAGAGGAGAGGAGAGAACAGGAGAGAACAGGAGAGGAGAGGAGAGGAGAGGAGAAGAGAGAAGAGGACAGGAGAGGAGAGGAGAGAACAGGAGAGGAGAGGAGAGGAGAGAAGAGGAGAGGAGAGAAGAGGACAGAAGAGAACAGGAGAGGACAGGAGAGGAGAGGAAAGAAGAGGAGAGGAGAGGAGAGGACAGGAGAGAACAGGAGAGGAGAGGAGAGGACAGGAGAGGACAGGAGAGGAGAGAACAGGAGAGGAGAGGACAGGAGAGGACAGGAGAGAACAGGAGAGGACAGGAGAGGAGAGGAGAGAACAGGAGAGGACAGGAGAGAACAGGAGAGAACAGGAGAGGAGTGGAGAAGAGGAGAAGAAGAGAGAGGAGAGGAGAGAAGAGGACAGGAGAGGAGAGGAGAGAACAGGAGAGGAGAGGAGAGGAGGAGAGGACAGGAGAGAACAGGAGAGGAGAGGAGAGGAGAGGAGAGGAGAAGACATGAGAAGACAGGAGAGAACAGGAGAGGAGAGGAGAGGAGAGGAGAGGAGAGGAGAGGAGGACAGGAGAGAACAGGAGAGGAGAGGAGAGGAGAGGAGAAGACATGAGAAGACAGGAGAGAACAGGAGAGGAGAGGAGAGGAGAGGAGAGGAGAGGAGAGGAGAGGAGAGGAGAGGAGAGGAGAGGATACCTTGTGTACTGCGATGGTGTCGGGGAAACAGCCCAGGAGGCCTTTGTACTCGTTGTTTGTCTCCATCAGGTAATGAAGGTCTTTTCTGGGCTGAAGGAAACACAGGAGTGAGAAGAAGAGCTGGCCTCACGCGTTCACCTGCAAGTAACACCTATGTTACTCCTATGCAAGAGACCTATGTTACTCTATTTAATTAGGACTACAAGTACATATTGTATTAGAAACGTCAGAATGTTATCTTTCAAAAGAGACCAGGCTCATGCATGTGCTATAAGTATAAAGTATAGTATTTTGGTTTGCAAGAAAAGTATGCAGTCCTCAAGTTCAAGTAAAAAAAAAATGCCACTTTTGGGGGCGCTAGTTAATATGTTGAGTGTTTGATCGTTTGGCTCTTCTTTTATAAAAGAGATGGACTCTCACAATGTGTGTGATACTGAGTTCAGCAAATAATATGGCTTAAATAAGTATCATCTTTTAACCCTTTCAGGTGTGTGTGATCTCTGAGAACTGAACATGTCATATTTGTGAGTATGTCTGTAAAAAATATTTTCTTTAACACTATGATCGCCGGGGACGAGTTAAGACGTCATTCCTAGCCATGCTCATTCTGCCGAAGACGCCATAACTCGTCTTTGATGTCAATATTTCAAAAATCTGTGACCGAAATCATATTTCCCCTCCGGAGCCCTGAGACACACTGCAAAGCTCCACTCAACTCTCTAGCGGTTCAAGAGCGCCATCTGGTGGCCGATCGGCAGATCGCCAACCGGAAATGAGCCTTTGAACCGGTAGTGCTCATCCATATGTGGTCCGGGCACTCGCTATCGTTAGAGAGACTCCGTCTTGACACAGTGAACATCGATCGGTGCAAATAACTCGAAAAAACAACATGATTTGGACGTATATACTATTATACAACCTGGAAATGGATCGGGCATTTCTCCATCCCATAATAGAAAAAATTCTGTTCCACGTAGAGCTGCCGCGATAACCGCATTACAGCGGTATCGCTGTTGCATCACGCCCACCGCAGAGTTGGGCTGAATACCGCATCACCGCTGATTTTTTTAATAATAATAAAGTAGCGCCCAGACGTTGGACTTGCGGCTCTGCAGATATACCCTACTCGGTTCCAAGCGACCCTATTGGGTAGAAGTGGTACCAGAAAAGTCATGTGAAACATTGCAGACCACTGATTGGTCAGAAGAGAGACGCGTCACACATTGCAGTCTCTGAACAAAAACAGAAAGCCGCCATCTTTACTGCCTCGCTAAGGATGTATTTCATTCAGGATTTGTTTGCGACAGCACCAAGTGTAATAAACAGAAAAGGATGGATTCACTGTGTATTCGGCCTCATTTATTGATGAAACAAAACCGACATCAACCCAATTTACCACCGAGCAGAAAGTTTAGTGTCACAACAAGATCGCTGATGTGTTAAGTTTGTTGTTATTAACCTAATACTAACGTCAGCAGATATACACGAGAGGTAACGTTAAACCCGGGTTGCTTGGTAGAATAGACACAATGAGGTAACGTTAGCTTTAGCACAATAGACACAACGAGAGTCTGGTTAATGTTGTTATTGATTGATTGAAACTGTGTTAAACTCTGGCTTGCTGCAAGCCCTCGGACATGCCCACGGAGCTTTTAGTGTACACAAGCGGCCCCGCCTGCATCCCCACACGGAGACAAACAGAGTTTTTTTTTTGTGTGCGCACTGTGCGGTAATAACCGCGGCGGTAGGAAATATTTCGCAAATTTGTGCGGTAAGGAAAATATCAATACCGCGGCAGCTCTAGTTCCACGCTCATCTGCCAGCGGCGCGAGGAAGCCACGGTAAGATTCAGCGTTATATTCTAACGTGTTCCATATAAACTGCTATGATGAACATATGACCCACTCTGGATGAATCATCTAACGCTGCCCACGGAATTATAAACGATCCCTCGCCCATCCGGTCATCATCAGATGATATGTAGTAACTCCTAGAAGTACATCCAGTTGAAATTTTTTTTCTCGCACAGATTCCTACCAAACTGTATTTGATCATCAATATAATGCATTTAGGGCTATAAATCACGTTCTGAAGAAAGCTGCAGAAAACGATAAAAACATACTTATACTTTAGACCGTATTTTAGTATGAATATGTGAATGAAAAAGTTTAACGTTGCTACACCCTGAACAATACATATAGGACATTGAATGGGCCATGATAATGGCAATTTAGCAATAGAATTAAAAAAGTTATAGCCCTGCAAAGAAGGGGAACTTCTCCATAGACAAATAGAGATGGCGAGGGATAGTAAATTATGAATTTAACCCATGACGATCAAAGTGTTAATTAAAAAGTAAAAATTCAAATGTTGATTTAGAATTCGAAGGTTCGAACGTTTGGGCTCAGCCTGTGTGTGTGTGTGTGTATGTATCAGGGTTTCTGTTAGAATTTTTTTTTGCAGGTCTGAGTGTCCGGTAGATTTCAATCTACCGGACAAATGGGATAAATTCCGGTCAGAGTTTATTGAGCTTAAAAACAATTGATAGGCCTATATAAAGAATGACATCATCAAGGCATTTATAATATTTTAACTTAAAACTAGGCTACTTTTGCGTATATACAGTCATTAATATATTCCAAATAAAATAAGTCCCTCGAGACTTCGTGCTGCTGCCGACTTGAGGTGTCGGTGGGCAGTCTGCCCGACATTAACAGCAGTCTGTTATAATCACATTTTTATGAGCTTAACGAATTCCGTTATATTGGACATTTGTATTAATTATATCAAGCGAAGAACTGAGAAATTTGGCAGAGAGAGACGGCAACATTAACATTATCGTGGGTTTGCGTGATGTATATCTCCACCTCCCAACGACTTGGT
Source organism: Notolepis coatsorum (assembly GCF_963971535.1). Lineage (NCBI taxonomy): Eukaryota > Metazoa > Chordata > Actinopteri > Aulopiformes > Paralepididae > Notolepis > Notolepis coatsorum. The sequence goes on along the minus strand of NC_140165.1, from coordinate 829,719 downwards.
GCTGGTCGTAATGTCCTGTGAAAATAATTCCCTCTAAACACAATTCGATTATTTGAATTGTATTAAAATAGGCTAAAATTAAATAGCCTATGAAATGAACGAAACAATCATTACATTTGTTTCATCGTTGCTTCACCATGCAGCCGGTCTAATAATGACATCCTGTTGTCAGCGCGAGCTGGCTGCTGATATATTTACGTGAAGCATGGAGCTGCAGACCCACAGAGCAGCTGTGTTTTTAGGTCCGGTCTGGAAACCGCTCAGCAGCGCCCCCCACCCAACAGCTGAATTGCCAATGGCTGAATTGGAGTACTGCACCCTGCCGGCCTGCAGATGGATGCTTCTCGCAAATATATCAGCAGCCAGCTCGCGCTGACAACAGGATGTCATTATTAGACCGGCTGCTTGGTGAAGCAACGATGAAACAAATGTAATGATTGTTTCGTTCATCGCATAGGCTATTTAATTTTAGCCTATTTTAATACAATTCAAATAATCTAATTGTGTTTAGAGGGAATTATTTTCACCGGACATTATGACCGGAGAGATTAAATATGTCGGACTTCAACAGATTTTGCCGGTCAAATACCGGTAATTACCGGCTAACGGAAACGCTGGTATGTATGTATGTATGTATGTATGTATGTATGTATGTATGTATGTATGTATGTATGTATGTATGTATGTGTATGTATGTATGTATGTATGTATGTATGTATGTATGTATGTATGTATGTATGTATGTATGTATGTATGTATGTGTGTGTGTCCGTGTGTGTGTGTGTATGTGTGTCCATGTGTGTCCGTGTGTATGTGTATCCGTGTGTGTGTATATGTGTGTCTGTGTGTATGTGTATCCGTGTGTGTGTGTGTGTATGTGTGTGTGTGTGTTTATGTATGTATGTATGTATGTATGTATGTATGTATGTATGTATGTATGTATGTATGTATGTATGTATGTATGTATGTATGTATGTATGTATGTATGTATGTCCGTGTGTGTGTGTATGTGTGTATGTGTGTGTGTATATGGTGTGTGTCTGTGTGTATGTGTGTGTGTGCGTGTGTATATGGTGTGTGTGTGTGTGTGTGTGTGTGTATATGGTGTGTGTGTGTGTGTGTGTATATGGTGTGTGTGTGTGTGTGTGTGTGTGTGTGTGTGTGTGTGCGTGTGTATATGGTGTGTGTGTGTGTGTGTGTGTGTGTGTGTGTGTGTGTGTGTGTGTGTGCGTGTGTATATGGTGTGTGTGTGTGTGTGTTACCTGCTCGGCCACGATCTCTCCTATCTCCTCGTATATCTTGCCCGCAGCTGTGAGGGCGTCTGTTAGCGTCGCCTCCCCTGCAGAGCAAACACAACCACCAGCCTAGTTCACTTATATAGAGATATACAGAGCCAGTAGGGCTGTTTCCCTGAAGCCATAGTGCACAGCGCCTGGGAGCAGACAGTAGGGCTGTTTCCCTGAAGCCATAGTGCACAGCGCCTGGGACCAGACAGTAGGGCTGTTTCCCTGAAGCCATAGTGCACAGCGCCTGGGACCAGACAGTAGGGCTGTTTCCCTGAAGCCATAGTGCACAGCGCCTGGGACCAGACAGTAGGGCTGTTTCCCTGAAGCCATAGTGCACAGCGCCTGGGACCAGACAGTAGGGCTGTTTCCCTGAAGCCATAGTGCACAGCGCCTGGGACCAGACAGTAGGGCTGTTTCCCTGAAGCCTGTTTTTGGGATTCGAACTTGTACAATGTATATATATTCTCTGCTTCGAAGTGGTTATGCTTTGGCCCTCTTTCGAAGTGGGTTATGCTCAGAGTTTATCTTTAGAGCAGGGCGATGGACCGCCAGCCCTGATTCCAAACTCTAAGCATAACCCACTTCGAAAGAGGGCCAAAGCATAACCACTTCGAAGCAGAGAATATATATATGTACAAGGCGGAAGAGCCCTTCAGAGCTAAACCAATCAGAGAGGGTCTTCGCCTGAACGCGGGCTAGCCAATCAGAGAGCGTCTTCGCAAACTGCGGCTCCGGAAAAAAAATCACTCCGCACAGAGAGGAAACTGGCATCCATCTTGTTGTCTGACTCTGGAGAAGACGGGTGAGCGCATAATGTTGGCGT
>NC_140165.1:780110-822610 GCF_963971535.1 Notolepis coatsorum | reverse complement strand
AGACAGACAGAAGACAGACAGACAGACAGACAGACAGACAGACAGACAGAAGACAGACAGACAGACAGACAGACAGACAGACAGACAGACAGACAGACAGACAGAAGACAGACAGACAGACAGACAGACAGACAGACAAGACAGACAGCAGACAGACAGACAGGCAGACAGACAGACAGACAGACAGACAGACAAGACAGACAGACAGACAGACAAGACAGACAGACAGACAGACCAACAGACAAGACAAGACAGACAGACAGACAGACAGACAGACAGACAGACAGACCAACAGACAAGACAAGACAGACAGACAGACAGACCAACAGACAGACAGACAGACCAACAGACAGACAGACAGACAGACCAACAGACAGACAGACAGACAGACAGACAGACAGACAGACAGACCAACAGACAGACAGACAATCAATTGATAGCCCTAACACACACACACACACTAAGGCCGTCCCCGAAGCCTGTTTTTGGGATTCGAACTTCGTCAGGGTTTTTTGAACTAACGTTCGAACCTTCGTTTTTAATTTAAAAAAAAGAATTCTAAATAAATTTCAAACTTGTCTTTATAATTTATTTTTTATTTTTTATAAATACCGTCAAACTAAATCCTCAATTTGATTAAAGTGATTAATCTGATTAAATTAGTCTTTTTTATTAAATCTACTTTCCAGCCCCAGACCCAGCCCAGGGAGAAGCCCCAGCCCAACTACATCAATTAAATCAACTTTCTTCAATGAATATAACTCATCAGTTTCTTTTAATACTATAATATTAGTGTAGCCTAATCTTTATCTGCAACTGAAGAAAAACCAGAATGAATAAAAAAAAAACATATAAAAAATTTGAATGTTTTTTTTTTTTTTTTTTTTAGATATTTTTTCCCCCTCCTTTTTTCAGATTTTTCTCCCATCCCACTGTTAGTCGTTATGCCAATTCCCAACCCCCTTCCTGGATGTTGCGCACTTTCCTCTACTGTTGGTCCGAGAGGCCGGAGACTGTCCCGTGCTTTCCTCCGACGCATGTGCAGCCAGCCGGCAGCCAGCCTGGCCGCGCAGATTCTCACCGGGAGAGTGTAACGTGTGGGAGGCCGCACTACCTCTCACCAGATCCTACCCTCGCTGAGCAGGCGCCCCGACCGAACTGTAGGGGTCGCTGTCCACAACGCCCAGGACCCACCCGCCAGCTTTCCCCACCCCCTAATACTGCCAATTGTATTAGTGTGAACGGCCAGCCAAGCTGGTGACAACGCCGGGAGCTGGGCTCGAACAGGCGAACCCAGCGTCTCCAGTGTTGGTGACAAACGCAATCTCCGCTACGCCACCTGACCGCCATAAAAATTCGAATGTTGATTTAGAATTAAAATGCCAACGTAGCGAACGAAGGTTCGAAGGTTTGAACGTTTGGGCTCAGCCCTAACACACACACACACACACAGAGACACACACACAGAGACACACACAGACACACACACACACACACACACACACACACACACACACACACACACCGAGACACACACACACACACACACACCTTCTCGTCCTTGTAGGTGAGGAACAGCTGGAACACGTGGCTGTCACAGATCACGGGGTGTCGACACATGCGGTTCATCCAGCCCTGCAGCCTCTCCATCCTCATCTTGATGAACTCCTCCTCGAAGCGCCCTGCGGGTCAGAGGGCAGAGGTCAGACGAGCAGGCCATGGTCACAAACACCTCCATGCCACTAAGAAAAACTGTGAACTGACCCTTTAAAAAGGCACTTCTATGAAGAGGATTTCGACATGGATTCTGTCTAATCAATGTCCGGTAATTAGGGGTGTAAACGAGGCGACCTCACAACGATTAGATTCGATTACGATTCTTCAGGCGACGATTCAATGCATCGTGAAATCTCTTCATTTGACCACGATTCGATTCGATTCGATAAATTTTTGATACATTTTCGATTAACTGATCGATTCGATCAGTTAATTCCCCCCAAACATTTTGAATACACAAATGTGGCTGGGGGAACTGATTCACTCAGCATGAATGGACTATAGGGTCAATAAAAACAATACACACACAAAGAAACATTAAAAAATAATAGATTTAATTAATTTATTTATTTTCGATTAATTTAGATTACAATCGATTCTAACATAATATTAAAATCGATGCATCGAATCGAACACGTTAGAATCGATGCATTTCGATTAATCGATGCATCGTTACACACCCCTACCGGGAATCGAACCGGCAACCTTCCAATTACCAGACGACTGCTCTACCTCCTGAGCCACTGTTGCCCCCCACCCCCCCCCATGAGAACTAGGTCCATGAGAACTAGGCTACCAGTTTTTTCAGCAGGGGTCTCATTTGTTTACTGTAATCATACCAAGGTATCACAACCAATCTGACAATGATATATTTATTTAAAAAAAAAATTATTCTCTTTTCCCCCCTCCCAATGTTAGTTGTTATGCCAATTCCCAATCCCCTTCCTGGTCGTTGCGCACTCTACCCCCTACCGTCGGTCTGGGAGGGCGGAGACTATCACATGCTTCCTCCGACACATGTGTACCCAGCCCACCGCTTCTTTTCACCTGGCAGCGCGGACTCTCACTGGGGGAGTGTAACGTGTGGAAGGATCACACTACCTCCCCCAGAGCCTTCCCTCGCTGTGCAGGCGCCCCGACCGAACTGTAGGAGTCGCTGTTTTACAACGACCAGGACCAGGACCCCAAACAACTGCCTCTTTGAACTGCTGCGGTCAGGCAAGCGATACCGGAGTCTCAAGGCGAGCACAGAAAGACTCAGAAGAAGCTTCTATCCCCAGGTCATCAGGCTGCTCAACGAACAATAAACACTATGCAACAACCATCAAATGCACACACAGCACACACATCCACACGCACACACTCACTTTAAACAAACAACACACTGCAGCACCCACTCTCCACACTTTAGATCACCTAAACACACTTTATATTTATTGATAAAGGATTTGCACTACAACTCGTACACCTTACTGTAAATTGTACCTAAATTGTACCTCATCTCATTTCTGCTTTGCACTATAAAGTATTGTATATTAGTACACTGCATAGTATATTGTATATTATATGGTAACTCAGTTACTTCTATTCTGCATCGAACATTGTACATATGTCTATACTGAACACTGGGACCTCATTTTCTACTTCTAATTTACATGCTATACTATTTTATTTCATACTTATCTTGTCTAGCACAGTCTCTGGAGCGTAACAGTAAGAAGCATTTTGTATAAAAGTATTCTGTACTTCTGTATGACAACTATTAAAGAAACTTGAACTTGAACTTGAACGCTTGCCGGGTTTCCACCCGCTAACACTGCCAATCGTGTCAGTATGGACGGTCTGCCAAGCCGGAGGCACCACAGCTGGATTCGATCCCACTGTCTCTGTGGTGGTAGACAGACGCTTAGTCCGCTGCGCTACCCGGCCGCCCGATAATGATATATTTTGTTGAATATTCTCCTCGTGGCAGCCTTAAATAGCCTAATTTTACTGTATTGTTGATTGTGAATAATGGTGTCTACATGAAAGTGTGCACTGTGGCTTTAAGGCCAAACATTATCGCCGTGACAACGGTTGGCATAGTAGCCACTGACCTGTGACCTGCTTGTCAGGTAGGGAGGGGATGGGGATGGCCGAACCGTATTTCTCTAACAGGCGCTCGTACAGCCAATCGAAATGCTTGTATCGGTGATTGACAGGTCTGTTGGTCGTCTGCAACAAGATGAGTGAATGGTGGTTAGTTTGTGTGTGTGTGTGTGTGTGAGCCGGAATGTGTGTGTGTGTGTGTGTGTGTGTGTGTGTGTGTGTGTGTGTGTGTGTGTGTGTGTGTGTGTGTGTGTGTGTGTGTGAGCCGGAATGTGTGTGTGTGTGTGTGTGTGTGTGTGTGTGTGTGTGTGTGTGTGTGTGTGTGTGTGTGTGTGAGCCGGAATGTGTGTGTGTGTGTGTGTGTGTGTGTGTGTGTGTGTGTGTGTGTGTGTGTGTGTGTGTGTGTGTGTGTATGTGTGTATGTGTGTGTGTGTGTGTGTGTGTGTGTGTGTGTGTGTGTGTGAGCCGGAATGTGTGTGTGTGTGTGTGTGTGCGTGCGTGCGTGCGTGCGTGAGTGAGTGAGTGAGTGTGAGTGAGTGAGTGAGTGAGTGTGTGTGTGCGTGCGTGCGTGAGTGTGTGTGTGTGTGTGTGTGTGTAAGTGAGTGAGTGAGTGAGTGAGTGAGTGAGTGAGTGAGTGAGTGAGTGAGTGAGTGAGTGTGTGTGTGCGTGCGTGTAAGTGAGTGAGTGAGTGAGTGAGTGAGTGAGTGAGTGAGTGTGTGTGTGCGTGCGTGCGTGAGTGTGTGTGTGTGTGTGTGTAAGTGAGTGAGTGAGTGAGTGAGTGAGTGAGTGTGTGTAAGTGTGTGACATCAATGTATAAGTAGGTGGTTACACAGGGTAGCTAATGTTAGCATACAAACAGTAGCGACAGCTAGGGGTGTGTGTGTGTGTGTGTGTATGGGGGTGTGTGTGTGTGTGTGTGTGTGTATGTGTGTGTGTGTGTGTGTGTGTGTGTGTGTGTGTGTGTGTGTGTGTGTGTGTGTGTGTGTGTGTGTGTGGTCGAGACTCACACTGGCTGTGACTTGGTATTCGATGTAGCTCTTGAGGCCGTACATCTTACTCCCCTTCTTGGGGTCGGCGACGGCACAGTCCAGAGGACTCTGGGGGTAGAGCCAGACCGGTCCCACTTCACCTGGCTATGGGGGGGGAGGGGGGGGGGGGGGGAGAGAGAGGGGGGGGGGGGGAGAGAGAGGGGGTGAGAGAGAGAGAGGTGTGAGAGGGGGTGAGAGAGGGAGAGAAGGAGGAAGCGAGGGAGGAAGAGAGAGAGAGAGAGAGAGAGAGAGAGAGAGAGAGAGAGAGAGAGAGAGAGAGAGGGAGAGAGAGAGAGAGAGGAGGGAGAGGGGGGTGGGCAGGGAGGGAGAGGAGGGAGAGAGGGAGGAGAGAGAAAGAGAGGGAGGGATAGAAGGGCAGAGGGAGGGAGGGAGGGAGAGACAATAGGTCTCATTTACCAAGCAAAATACACAAACATTTTGTACAGAAATCTTTTTAAATTTACATTTAAAATTTTTAAATATACCCTTGGAATTAGATTATAATTAGTCATTGGAAATAGTTGGCATGAATATTGTGTCTTTCATGTATTCTCCACCAGACATTCTACATTTGTCCTTCAGTTTTCCCAAAATGGAATATTAGCCTTGAAAGTATTTGTCATTCAAAAACATGGTCCACTACAACCGGTTAGCTTGCAGCTAGCTAGCTGTGCCCCAAGGCCTCGATGAGAACCGGTTAGCTTGCAGCTAGCTAGCTGTGCTCCAAGGCCTCGATGAGAACCGGTTAGCTTGCAGCTAGCTAGCTGTGCCCCAAGGCCTCGATGAGAACCGGTTAGCTTGCAGCTAGCTAGTTGTGCCCCAAGGCCTCGATGAGAACCGGTTAGCTTGCAGCTAGCTAGCTGTGCTCCAAGGCCTCGATGAGAACCGGTTAGCTTGCAGCTAGCTAGCTGTGCCCCAAGGCCTCGATGAGAACCGGTTAGCTTGCAGCTAGCTAGCTGTGCCCCAAGGCCTCGATGAGAACCGGTTAGCTTGCAGCTAGCTAGCTGTGCCCCAAGGCCTCGATGAGAACCGGTTAGCTTGCAGCTAGCTAGCTGTGCTCCAAGGCCTCGATGAGAACCGGTTAGCTTGCAGCTAGCTAGTTGTGCCCCAAGGCCTCGATGAGAACCGGTTAGCTTGCAGCTAGCTAGTTGTGCCCCAGGCCTCGATGAGAACCGGTTAGCTTGCAGCTAGCTAGCTGTGCCCCAAGGCCTCGATGAGAACCGGTTAGCTTGCAGCTAGCTAGCTGTGCCCCAAGGCCTCGATGAGAACCGGTTAGCTTGCAGCTAGCTAGCTGTGCCCCAAGGCCTCGATGAGAACCGGTTAGCTTGCAGCTAGCTAGCTGTGCCCCAAGGCCTCGATGAGAACCGGTTAGCTTGCAGCTAGCTAGCTGTGCCCCAAGGCCTCGATGAGAACCGGTTAGCTTGCAGCTAGCTAGCTGTGCCCCAAGGCCTCGATGAGAACCGGTTAGCTTGCAGCTAGCTAGCTGTGCCCCAAGGCCTCGATAGGAACCGGTTAGCTTGCAGCTAGCTAGCTGTGCCCCAAGGCCTCGATGAGAACCGGTTAGCTTGCAGCTAGCTAGCTGTGCCCCAAGGCCTCGATAGGAACCGGTTAGCTTGCAGCTAGCTAGCTGTGCTCCAAGGCCTCGATGAGAACCGGTTAGCTTGCAGCTAGCTAGCTGTGCCCCAAGGCCTCGATGAGAACCGGTTAGCTTGCAGCTAGCTAGTTGTGCCCCAGGCCTCGATGAGAACCGGTTAGCTTGCAGCTAGCTAGCTGTGCCCCAAGGCCTCGATGAGAACCGGTTAGCTTGCAGCTAGCTAGCTGTGCCCCAAGGCCTCGATGAGAACCGGTTAGCTTTCAGCTAGCTAGCTGTGCCCCAAGGCCTCGATGAGAACCGGTTAGCTTGCAGCTAGCTAGCTGTGCCCCAAGGCCTCGATGAGAACCGGTTAGCTTGCAGCTAGCTAGCTGTGCCCCAAGGCCTCGATGAGAACCGGTTAGCTTGCAGCTAGCTAGCTGTGCCCCAAGGCCTCGATGAGAACCGGTTAGCTTGCAGCTAGCTAGCTGTGCCCCAAGGCCTCGATAGGAACCGGTTAGCTTGCAGCTAGCTAGCTGTGCCCCAAGGCCTCGATGAGAACCGGTTAGCTTGCAGCTAGCTAGCTGTGCCCCAAGGCCTCGATAGGAACCGGTTAGCTTGCAGCTAGCTAGCTGTGGCCCAAGGCCTCGATGAGAACCGGTTAGCTTGCAGCTAGCTAGCTGTGCCCCAAGGCCTCGATAGGAACCGGTTAGCTTGCAGCTAGCTAGCTGTGCCCCAAGGCCTCGATGAGAACCGGTTAGCTTGCAGCTAGCTAGCTGTGCCCCAAGGCCTCGATGAGAACCGGTTAGCTTGCAGCTAGCTAGCTGTGCCCCAAGGCCTCGATGAGAACCGGTTAGCTTGCAGCTAGCTAGCTGTGCCCCAAGGCCTCGATGAGAACCGGTTAGCTTGCAGCTAGCTAGCTGTGCCCCAAGGCCTCACTGAGAAACGCCCCGCTATGCTAACATTCCATTTTAGAGAAATTGGGAGGACAAAGATAGAATACTTATGGGCTGATTCTAGATGTTTAATATAGATATGGAGACATGACTGTCCATCAAATTGAGGGCATCACATTGCAGTTCATTAATGTCAACATGTTTGTAGACGGACAGTGGCCACGCGACAACCTAAAAGGTTAAAGGTATCGAATTTAGTTTTTCACCACTAGTTGGTGCTATAGAGAGCACAGTAGGAGACGAGGGGTCCCCGGAAATTGTGTATCACGTGTTCTTCCAGCACACGCACAAGGACGCACAAGCGTAGAACACATAAAGAGTGCACTGGAGGAGTGTTATGTGCCCTTGTGCTTCAAATCGACTGGTTGATACGGCCTGTCAATCAAGGAGGTCGGAGGAGGTATTTTTTTATATTCAACAGGAGGGGTTCATCTCTGGCAGCTAAGGTCAGTGGCGTTGTTCGTCAAATAGTGTCGAAACTTTTTTCTTTTTTTATCCACTTTTTCTCCTCCTGTTTTTCGGTGTGTTTCTCCCATCCCAATTTAGTCGTGCCAATTCCCCCCTCCCCTTCCTGGTCATTGCTCGCATGTGCCCCCCACTGGTCGGTCTAGGGAGGGTTGATAGATACTATCACATGTCCCCTCCGATACATGTGGAGACAGCCAGCAGCATCTTTTCACCTGCCAGCGCGGACTCTCATTGGTGAAGTGTAACGTGTGGGAGGTCACACTACCTTCACCATTTCCCTCCCTCGCTGTGCAGGCGCCCTGACCGACCTGTAGGAGTCGCTGTTTTACAACGACCAGAATACCACCCAATCGACTTCCCTCCCCGCTGACTCTGCCAATTGAGCCAGTATGACGGCCGGCCCGAGCCGGAGGCAACGCAGACAGCCGGATTCGATACCAGTGTCTCTCGCGTTGGTGACGAGCGCTTAGTCCGCTGCGCCACCCTGCCACCCTCAAATAGTGTCGAAACTTGAGTGCATAGTAGTATAGACATATTAGCATCATAGGTAGTAGTAGTATAAGTATAGTAGCATAGTAGTAGGGTACATAATAGTAAAAAGACAGTACGTTTTTATTGGCCCGGGTTTCAGCTGTCCTGACTGTGGTGGGAAGTTCAAACGACCATTTGCCAAAACTGAAAGTGAAACTTTACACGGATGGGATACAAACATTGTGAGAGCAAAGAAAATGGCAAAAAGAATTGTTATATACTTTTGTCCCGGATCTGGAGGAATGGCCCAATATGAGCTAATGCTGCTACTGAGTGAGGAGTGAGTGACTGAACACTGAGTGACCCCTGAAACATGCCAGCATAGACCACTGCACTTCAGGGCTGAGCCCAAACGCTCGAACGTTCAAAACATTCGTTCGTTACGTTGGCATTCGAATTCTAAATCAACATTCGAATTTCGTTTATTTTTAATAAAAAATAAGATTTTTTTTTATTTTTTATTATTTGTTTCTATTAATTCTGTTTAAACCAATGGGGGTTTTCTTCACAGTTGCAGATACAGATTAGACTACACTAATATTATAGTATTAAAATAAACTGATGAGTTATATTAGACTCATTAGAAAGTTGATTTCATTGATTTAGTTGGGCTGGGGCTTCTCCCTGGGCTGGGTCTGGGGCTGGAAAGTTGATTTAATGAAAGAAAAAAGACTAATTTAATCAGATTAATCACTTTATTCAAATTGAGGATTTAGTTTGAGCATAAAAAAATTAAAAATAAATAAATGTTTAATTAAAAACGAAGGTTCGAACGTCCGTTCGCAAAACCCTGCCGAAGTTCGAATCCCAAAAACAGGCTTCGGGGGAAACAGCCTTACTGCCCTTCCGCGCTGCATTGAGCTCATGGAGGAGAGAGAGCGGGGGCAGAAACTGAATGAATGTGGATGAGAGGCTCGACGTTAAGTGGTTGTAGCTACGGCTGTGGGGGGGCGCTGGAGACACGATCCAATAGATTTTTCTCTGCCGAGCTATAGTCGCTTTTTCGCACCTACTCCCAAACTACACATGCGCAGATTGATAGACCTAGACTCCGTGGGCAATCTGCGCATGCGTCGTTTCGGGAGTAGGTGCGAAAAAGCGACTATAGCTCGGCCGAGAAAATGCCGATCGACTTGGGACCGGTCTCTCCGTGTTCACGAGACTCAGGCGTATACAAATCTATCGGATCGGGTCTCCCGCGCCCCCCACAGCCGTAGCTACAACCACTTAATGTCGAGGCTCTCATCCACATTCATTCATTTTCTACCCACCCCCCCCCACCCCCACCCCCGCGCTCTCTCTCCCGTGATTTCAGAATCCCGGAAGTGCTGCGGTGGTCTATCGGCTGCAGTAAGGATGGGTTAGTGTTACATAGAGATTGATAGACAAGGCGACAGACCAACCTCGTCTTGAGAGTCTAATAGGAGACAGAAAAGAGTGACTCACGTAGATGAGCAGTCTGTCTTTGCCTTTAGGCATCGGTTTAGCCAACAGATAGATGTCTGGGCTGGCGGCCTTGGAGAAGTGGAACCTGGAGCAGCACAAGAGAAAACAAAAGGTTGTCTACTTAATGATCATTCTTCCTTTGCTTTCCACTTCCCGTTTCCATTTCATTTACTGTGTGTTTATACCAGGGCTGACCCCTATTAGTCCATTAGTCGACTAGGAGCCGTAGTCGACTGGCCAACCTCTTAGTCGAATATATAAAAAAATATATATATATATATTTATAATTTTTTTATTTTTTTTATCATTCTTTCCAAAAGAAAAGAGGCCTAAACGCTAATGGCGTGCATACCAGAGGCTAACTGCCTACGAAAACAGGCACAGAGGCACTGAAAGAGGATTTCACCCGTCTAATGAACACACTAGACTAGACAAATATCAAGATGTATCCATCAGTGGACCAATTGCATGCTTTTGCAGAGGACAAGAAGCCTTCAGTCGACTCCTTCAGACATTAAGCACCCCCCACAGAGGACAAGAAGCCTTCAGTCGACTCCTTCAGACATTAAGCACCCCCCACAGAGGACAAGAAGCCTTCAGTCGACTCCTTCAGACATTAAGCACCCCCCACAGAGGACAAGAAGCCTTCAGTCGACTCCTTCAGACATTAAGCACCCCCCCACAGCGCATATGGAATGATACAAAAAATGTTAAAAAATATATATATATATATTATACTTTTATTAAAATTTTTAATTTTTTAGTCGACCAATAGTGACTAACGGCAAATTTTGGCCAATCATAGTCGACCATCCAAATCCAGTGCCTCACACACCTACGCGGCCATCCCGGGTTCGCCTCTCGCTCCCGGGGGATAACTTGTCGCATGTCTTCCCCACCTCTTCTCCCGTTCACCCTCTCCTCCTCCGTCGGTCATGTCTGTCTATATGTCTTGTCTATTGACGACAATACTTTTATTTATGAATTTAATGTTTGTTCTTTTGAATGATTACTCTACATACAAATATTATCTATAATATCTATAGCACCTTTAACAAGCACAAAGCCATCCAGACAACCATGTGTATATAACCATATAATAATTAATCCAGACCCACCGCACAGCCATGTGTATATAACCATATCATAATACTTCCAGTGTCTTAACTTGAGTGTTTGTGTTTGAATGATTTGACTGTGTTTGAATTTGTACTATTTGTTGAGCTAAGGATTTTGCGCTAATGATTTCAGTTTGATGATTATCGGTTAAAAGGGTTTAAAACGAGTTGGAGCCTATTGCATACAAGTGAATGTGAGGAAAATACATCTTCACGTGTTCACGCAGGGTGTCGAGTCTCTACCAACTGAATGATTCCATGGTGAAGTGGAAACTGGCCACCGTAAATGTCCAAACCCCCCCACCCCCTCCTAATGTACAGTCTCCTCCCCACCGCATGTATATATTCTTGTCCCGCCGTATGTATATTTCTCTCCCACCCACCCCCTCCTTTTTTTTTCTTTATCTACTTTTTCTCCCCATTTTCTATTTTTCTCCCTTCCCCAATTTCGTATTGTCCAATTCTCCCCTCCCCTGTCTCGAACGTTGCTAGGCCATGCCTCCCACAAGCCGGCTGCAATGTGGACGAAGCCTTGCATCACGCGTCCCCTCCGGTACTCGAGGAGGCAGCCGTCGCATCTTTTCACCTGCACAGCGCGATCTCTCAGAGGCGAGGGTCTGCGTGGGAGGGACACGCCGCCCTCGTTGCTTCCTGATTCTACTGCGCAGGCGCACCAACCGACCTGTAGGAGTCGCTGTCCACAACGTCCGATCCCCATCCACCAGCTTCCCACCCCCTAACACTGCCAATTGTATTAGTATGAACGACCAGCCAAGCTGGTAGCAACGCAGAGAGCTGGGCTCGAACCCAGCATCTCCTGCGTTGGTGGCGAGCGCGTTGCCCACTGCGCCACCTAGCCGCCCCCACCCACCCCCTCCTAATGTACAGTCTCCTCCCCACCGCATGTATATATTCTCTCCCCACCGTATGTATATTTCTCTCCCACCCCCCCCCCCCCTCCTAATGTACAGTCTCCTCCCCACCGTATGTATATATTCTCTCCCCACCGTATGTATATTTCTCTCCCACCCCCCCCCCCTCCTAATGTACAGTCTCCTCCCCACCGCATGTATATATTCTCTCCCCACCGTATGTATATTTCTCTCCCACCCACCCACCCCCTCCTAATGTAGTCTCCTCCCCATCATATGTATATACTCTGTCAGGATCTATGGGTAACAGTACTGTATATTTGAATATCGTATATGTCACAAATGTAACAGTACTAAATACCTGTATGTCATGTATGTCCCTATGCCATAAATGTCATGTATGTTGTGTATGTCATAAATGTCACTATGAATTGAAAATGGGGGACCCTGATGTAAACAAGACGAAAGTCTTTCTCTGGTCTGCATCCCCTTAACAATTGTGTGTATTGAGCCGTACTGTATTGTACCCATTCTGCAATCTGTTAAATAAAGTTTTCATTCATTCATTCATTCAGACAGAGAGAGACAGACAGAGAGAGAGACAGAGAGAGAGAGAGAGAGAGAGAGAGAGAGAGAGAGAGAGAGACAGACAGACAGAGAGACAGAGAGAGAGACAGAGAGAGAGACAGAGAGAGAGACAGAGAGAGAGACAGAGAGAGAGACAGAGAGAGAGAGACAGAGAGAAACAGAGAGAGACAGACAGACAGACAGACAGACAGACAGACATACAGACAGACAGACAGACAGACAGACAGACAGACAGACAGACAGACAGACAGACAGACAGACAGACAGGCAGACAGAGAGAGACAGACAGACAGACAGACAGACAGACAGACAGACAGACAGACAGACAGACAGACAGACAGACAGACAGACAGACAGAGAGACAGAGAGACAGAGAGAGACAGAGAGAGACAGACAGACAGACAGACAGACAGACAGAGAGAGAGAGAGAGAGAGAGAGATACAGAGAGACAGAGAGCGAGAGATACAGAGAGACAGAGAGCGAGAGAGAGAGACAGAGAGAGATACAGAGAGACAGAGAGCGAGAGAGAGAGAGACAGACACTCACTTGTTCAGGGACATCTTCATGGTGTGTGTGTTTCGTCCCGAGGCGCCGCCCTCGTCCTGGTCGTCCGGGGTCTCTGGGTAGCCCCCCGTCGACCGGTCGTCCCACTCTTCGTCCCACTCACCATCGTCATCGTCAACACCTGCACACAGACCACCACACAGGGCTGGTGACGTCGTGTGACGCACGTTGTTTTCATAGTCCGCCAGTCAACTAACTGAGGAGAACGGGTTATAGCTTCGAGTTCAAGTTTGTTTTTATTTGTCTAAAGTGCATAATAATGTACATTACAGTGAGATGCTTGGTTCTCCATGAGCCCCCTTGAGAACGTGCTTCATACGGTTACGTTTGTCAGGAACACTGTCTTTTCGTCTCAACCTGTTTTCTTATACAAACAAATTGTCGGATGCAGTCAGGTTCAATCTTATTTTACTAGGTCAGCCGATGATGGACAGATTGTGTTACACCACGTCCAAAATCAAATGCTTTAACACTTTCAGTGCCCAGCAGGGGGCGCACATTTAGTGCTTGAATGCCCACCATCCACTTCAATGTTAGCGTTAATTAGGGATGGGTACCTTTCACATTTGAACCGATATACGGTACCGGTACCTGTGAATCGATACCGGTACCCAACGGTACCTTTTTTTCGGTACTTTAGTCTCAAAAAAATTTATTTACCTACCTCAGTCGTGAAAAAAATTATCCAAACTTCAAATAACTACAATTTCGACCGTTTTCAGCTTGCCATTGCTCCGACTGCTTTGTTGTTGAATCAAGTCAAATCCTAGGTAAGCATATATTGTGCGTGTGAACGTTGACAAAAAAAAAGAAAGTAAAAAAAAAAAAAATAATAATCTCTCTTGAATCGATACTTGGTAGTACCGACGTGTTTCGGTTCGGTACCTCAAAAGTACCGTATTCGGTACCCATCCCTAGCGTTAATATCGCCTAATCTATGTTTTAAATTATGGCTATGTGTCTAATCTGCCCGTCGCTTATCAATGACTCATTTTCCAGTCAACATTGTCGAAGCGGATTGTTTTTTTATCGGTTCATTTCCGTTTTATAGCATTTTGAAAAGCCCTCGTTTTCAAGAAGAAGAAAAAAGATTCCATGATAATCGCCCTGTACTGTAATATTCTAGAACGTTGTCATTTTTCGGCCTATTTATGAATAGTTTACAAATAACCGCTAGATTATCGATAGTACCGGTATATGTGTACGTGTGCACGCTGGTGCCACGAGCTGAAAATCGATTCTCTCAGTTCCTGATCGCTCTTAGGTCGCTTTCACACAGGGGCTGTTTGGTCCGGACTTTCGGACCAGAATTCGATAGTCCGGTTTTTCGGGTTTGTGTGAATGCGTGTCGAACTTGGTTCGCGGACCAAACAGGCGAACTCTGGTCCGCCTGAAAACGTAGGTCTCGGTTCGGCTTCAGCGGACCAAACGCGAACCAAATATAGGAAGTGATTATTATTACCACTGCTCGCAGCATTCATTCACTGCAAAACAAGCACACAGTATTAACGCGTTATCGCCCGATTCTATTAATGCCACTATTTTTTTTAACTCACGATTAACTTTTAAGATTTTTATTTCAATTTTTTTAACTAGACTTCACTCGGGTGTATTATTGATGCTCTCATTGATACTATGTTTGTTTCTGAAGTGTGTGTGTGTGTGTGTGTGTGTGTGTGTGTGTGTGTGTGTGTGTGTGTGTGTGTGTGTGTGTGTGTGTGTGTGTGTGTGTGTGGTACCCTGCTGGGTCTGTGTGTATCCCTGGGCGTCCCATCCTCCGGCTGTGTCGTTGTTGTTGTAGGCTCCACCCCCCGATGACCAGGGCTCGTTTCCATTGGCAACCTATAGGAAAATATATATATATATATATATATTAGTGCTGTCAATCGATTAAAATATTTAATCGCGATTAATCGCATGATTGTCCATAGTTAACTCGCGATTAATCGCAAATTGATCGCATTTTAAAAAATTAATTTTTGTATCTACCTTAAACGGATCTTTTTCAAGTTCCAAGTTTTAATGCTCTTATCAACATGACATGAGTCAACAAATGCTTGCTTTGTGCAGCCATTTAACACAAAAGGATGACCCTCATGCATTGCAAATTTGCATCAAATTCAAAACAGAGTGATGCACAAAATAACTTAAAAGAAAATAATAATTTAAAACAATGAATAAAGTGTGCATGAAATAATAGGGGAAAGAAAACGTTAGGAACTTGTCACATTCACACACACAAGGGCTGAGTAATCACCCCCCCCCTTCTCTCTCTCTCTCACACACACTCTCCCAACTCTCTTTCTCTCTTGCCCCTTCCTCATCTCTCTCACCCCCCTCTCTATATATATATCTCACACACACACACACACACACACACACACACACACACACACACACACACACACACACACACACACACACACACACACACACACACACACACACACACACACACACACACACACACACACACACACACACACACACACACACACACACACACACACACACACACACACACACACACTTCAGAAACAAACATAGTATCAATGAGAGCATCAATAATACACCCGAGTGAAGTCTAGTTAAAAAATTTTAAATTAAAATCTTAAAAGTTAAGCGTGAGTTAAAAGAAATAGTGGCATTAATAGAATCGGGCGATAACGCGTTAATACCGTGTTAACTTTGACAGCCTTAATATATATATTGTAGTGATTGTGCAGATGCGGAGCTAATGATGCTAATGATGGAGCATCGCCATCGGTCGTGTGATAGTAAAGGGTTAACCTTCTGTTGTGTGGCAGTAAAAGGGTTAAATACTCTTGGTTCTACTTTGAGACACCGCCTCAGACTCCCATCTCTCAGCGCTACAATATTGACATTTGAATTGTGGGTAAATGACCGGCATACGTAACCATCCGTTAACTGTTAGGTCCCTTAACCTCAGTTTATAAACCTAACTCTTATCTTAACCTCAGTTTATAAACCTAACTCTTATCTTAACCTCAGTTTATAAACCTAACTCTTATCTTAACCTCAGTTTATAAACCTAACTCTTATCTTAACCTCAGTTTATAAACCTAACTCTTACCGTAACCTTACTGTTTATAAACCTAACTCTTATCTTAACCTTACTGTTTATAAACCTAACTCTTACCTTAACCTTACTGTTTATAAACCTAACTCTTACCGTAACCTCAGTTTATAAACCTAACTCTTATCTTAACCTCAGTTTATAAACCTAACTCTTATCTTAACCTCAGTTTATAAACCTAACTCTTATCTTAACCTCAGTTTATAAACCTAACTCTTATCTTAACCTCAGTTTATAAACCTAACTCTTACCGTAACCTCAGTTTATAAACCTAACTCTTACCGTAACCTCAGTTTATAAACCTAACTCTTACCGTAACCTTACTGTTTATAAACCTAACTCTTATCTTAACCTCAGTTTATAAACCTAACTCTTACCGTAACCTTACTGTTTATAAACCTAACTCTTATCTTAACCTCAGTTTATAAACCTAACTCTTATCTTAACCTCAGTTTATAAACCTAACTCTTATCTTAACCTCAGTTTATAAACCTAACTCTTATCTTAACCTCAGTTTATAAACCTAACTCTTACCTTAACCTTACTGTTTATAAACCTAACTCTTACCGTAACCTCAGTTTATAAACCTAACTCTTACTGTAACTGAGGGGTACAATTCCCTGACTGTATTGATAAGTATGGTATCATTAAACCACTACCGCTTGATGTACTTTAACTTCTGGCCATCCAGTACACGATATCTAAGTATGATGAACACTTTCCCACATATGAAACCAGGTCCACACAAATATAACAGTCGAAGGTTTAATATAGCAAAAGGTATATACAACATTCACTTAATTACATTTATGATTTGAATGCACTTGTAAGGCAAATGAGTATTCGTAGGCAAATCAACACTGAATGTCCAATCTCTGGTTACGCAGGAAGCAAGTATACAACCTGGTTCTTTAGGGAACTATAGCGATGGTACTTAAGGATTATAGCGGGATACTAAAGGGGTCCTGCTGGTTGTAAGTCAGTAAGGGGGGGGGGGGGGGGGTTTGGAGAGCCGTCAGCTGCATCCCATCTGGCCAACGATTCCTGGGGAGAATTCAGGTACAGAAAACAGTGCCCGCAGGATCTTGATCCACAGATGAATACACTTGGGCCCTCTTGTAGACGGTAGCTGTAGGTCCACAACGAAGGAGAAGCGAGGCGGCCTCGGTCTGGGTTGAGCGCCGTCTCACCTGGGCTCCTCTCGGGGGTAATTCCAACACTCACTGGCGTTGGCTGTTATCCGCTCCACAAATCAAAGCACCCAAAGCAAATAGATATTCCATGCCGTATAGGCTCAGCAGTCGTCCGGGTAGGTAATCCAATGTGCAGGTCCACTCGTCCTCGCCCAGAACTCCTCGGATGAAAGCACCACGCGTGGTCTGCCCAGCCTGGTTAAGACTCTAGATAACGCGAGGAAACGATGGGGGTGCTGCTCACTTTAGAACTTTAACCGAACGATGCACCATACATAATAGACTATTATTAACTTAATAGAAATACGTCCCACTCGACGGTACAGTGCCAAACTATGACAATTCAGCTATGAATTTACACGAGGTCTCAATGCCTATTCTGGGGCCAAAATAGGCCATACTGCACCACACGTGGGTCGTGGGTGAGGCTTCACGTCTGTTACTAGGTTGGAGGGTAAAGGACTAATGGACTAAAAAAAAGTTCTACTTTACTTGCGCCCTATTTATATGCACGGTGAACAAATAGTACCATTCGTATTTCGGTAGCCGTATTCCTACGCGGAACCGGGGCTAGTTGGGACATGTTCGGCACTATTGAACTTGACTCAAGGGGCCTGTCTGCTGGCGCCAGGTTCTTGTCCAATGAGAGAATGAACTATTATGGGCTGTAGTAGACTAAAGGGATATTCAGTGTATATGTACAAAGAATATACAAGGGATATCAAACGATATACAAATACTATTAAATATATATCCATAAATAAATATATATATTCGGTTTAATCTGATCAGCCGCACCCTAATTAGTCCCACCTAATTAGCTAAGAAGAGACAGATTAACCGCACTGTCTACCACTCAAGGTCCGCTGTAAGGGTCAGTCAACTCACAAAGTCATGGGGTCATGGTCGTCATCGATAGTGTCTGGGAGTCTTGGCAGTTCTATTAGCCTCGCCACGGGTCGTGTGTAAGTTCGCCCTTGGACGAGCACTTCAGCTGCTCGGACCTTGCCATCGGCACCGGTGATCACTTTGCTTACGCGGCCAGCCGGCCACATAGCTCTGGGTAGTGACTGGTCGATAATCATGACGACTGTTCCTTCTGTCAAATTGTCTCTCTCTTTTACCCACTTCTGGCGGGTCTGTAGAGACGGTAGATAGTGGAGTAGGAAGCTATTCCAAAACTTGTCAGCCAGTACTTGACTGTACCTCCACATTCTTCGGCCGTTCGCTTCTTCAGGCCTGTACATTGTCTGGGGTAGCGCGGGGTCCAGCCGCCCCATCAAGAGTGTGTTGGGGGTGACTGGGTCGACATCTGCTACATCACTTGAGACGTAACCGAGGGGCTTGGAGTTCAATACTCCCTCGATCTCCGTGAGGACTGTCATTAGGACTTCTTCCGCCACAGTCTGGGCCCCAAGCACGGCGTACAGGGCTGTCTTTATAGAACGTACTTCTCGTTCCCAGGTTCCACCGAAGTGGGGTGCGTTCGGGGGATTAAACTGGAAGTCAATCTGGGATGGAGCGAGGTGGGTCTTAAGTTCTGGGTTCATAGCTTGGAAGCTCTCTCTCAGCTCTCTTTCTCCGCCTTTGAAGTTTGTCCCGTGATCAGACAACAATGTAGACGGTTTTCCTTTCCGCGATGTGAATCTTCGGAAGGCCATAAGGAATGAGTCTGTGCTCATGGTTGGAAGGAGTTCGATATGTATCGCTCTGGTGGTCATGCATTTGAATACAATACCCCACCGCTTCTCGGTTCCTCTTCCTTTCTTTATATACATCGGGCCAAAACAGTCCATGCCTGTGGAGTGAAAGGGCTTGTCGCCGAGTCAGAGGCGACAGGGAGGTAGGTCAGCCATCCGGGGTATGCTGGGCTGCGCGCGCCACTTTCGGCAGTCTAGACAGGTTCGCTGGAAGCGTCGCACTGCTTCTCTCCCTTGAAGTATCCAATAGCGACGTCTGATCTCCGCGAAGACTCTCTCTGCTCCTGCGTGGTGCACATCCTCGTCGTATTTCTTTATGATCAGCTCTGTGACCTTGTGTCGGCTGTTCAAGACTATCGGGTACTTAACGTCATCCGGTAGGTCGGGGGCTCTCCGCAGACGACCACCCACTCTGATGAGATTATGGGCGTCACTCTCGGGTGCCAGGTGGAGCAGTCTGCTGTCTGATGGGACGGGCTTTCCTCCCTGTAGACAGTCTAGCTCAGGGGTGGCCAACCCGCGGCTCGCGAGCCGCATGCGGCTCTTTGCCCGTCAATGTGCGGCTCTTCCATCCATAAAAAATAAATAAAAAAAATATATTTTTTTTTATTTTTTTTTTACTTTTTTTTTACTTTTTTTTTTTTTATGTCACTCATTCCATAAGGACGTAGAATAAACATTTACAATTTTTTTTTAAATGGTCCATTTGCATGTTCTTGGTATCTGAATCTAGGGACATATATGGATCAGTGTCAGAAATAGTGTGTCTGTTACTAGGCTTGAGTAAATTGTAATGAACCAAAGGAGAATATCAATTCTATTTAAAAAAATATATATATCTTTGACTGTAAATAACACCATGCTAAAATTGACCAGACCTGAAAAATCTAAGCAAATGAATAAAGGGAAGATGATTAAACAGAAGGTTTTGTAGATACAGTACTGAATTCTGCCATCTTTTTTATAATGTAAATTTCTCCACCATTCTTCATCATATTGCAACACCGTTTTTTGCAAGACGTTCACAGAAAGGTAGAGAAACTAACTGCGTTCTGTTTTATGGCAATAACGTTCAGGTTTGTGGGAGATAATCCCAAAAAATAAGAGAAATTAAAAAGTAAATCCAGAAGTCAGATGATTGACAGGGGCTGGGTAGGGTAGTTTTTCGAAATTTGAAAGCCCTGAGTCTCTTCCTTCAAAAGACTACACTCACTTTTGGCTGTGCCACTTCCTCCTGTCAATATGCGCCGGTTTCCGACTCAATGCCCTGAGATTTCTATAATCTTATATTTCACTAATAACAGTTAAAATAATTGGTAAACAAACATAATGCTGAAAATATACACTTTTACTGTATATCTCGGGCTTTAGAGGTTAACCCTGTGAGGCCCAAATTAAAAAGAAATTAGCAACTTCAGAGGCCAGAGGGTGGGACATATAAACACATTTACTATCAAATAGCATTGTGAGGCTGAACAACAGGACCAATTGACTATACATGTGCTTAAAGGGGAACTATCTTATAAATGGCTTTTTTCAGTGTTTACCATTGTTTCTTAGCTATGTGGACTTATATTAATAGGATATATGTCTCTAATTCTCATATTGGCGAATTCTTCCAATTCTCCTCTCACAATATTCACCCTCACTGAACTGAGTCATCTGAAAATGTGCATATCTGTGATGTCAGAGATTTCTCAGCTGCATAATAATGTGGCAGTTGATGTGGCAGTTGGCACCAGGCCACACAGTGGTTGGAGCCCAGCCTCAAAACGGCTTGAGGTAGAAAAATGCGGTTTTTAGTACTTGATTAGAAATACAAAACAATGCATTTAAAAAAAAAAAAACCTAGGTGTTCCATAGACTCACAGGAATTGTGTAAAAGTGCCCAAATAGTGAAAGAAATAGTAAAATAGTTCCCCTTTAACATTTTTTAAATAAACATAATTTTTTTAAATGGCTAAAAGTGATTTTGTAATTTTGCAACCGTGGGTCTCACAGGATACTTTTAACCCTGTGAGGCCCAAATAAAAAAGACATTAGCAACTTCAGAGGCCAGAGGGTGAGACCTATAAACACATGAAGGGTGCCGTGACTGAAAAAAAAGGTTGAGAAATGCTGGTATATGGTGTGGCTCTTTGTGGTACCACAGTCATTTTTTTGTGGCTCTTAGTCTCTGACTGGTTGGCCACCCCTGGTCTAGCTCATCGGGGAACGAGTCTCTCTGGGCTCGTTGTAGTAGGAGAAGTTCTGCTTCTTCGTAGTCAGCTGCTGAAATGTCAGTGGTGGGCTGAATCTCTGGGTGGTGCCACAGGAATGTCTTTAGCTGCGCACTCTGTAGGGTGAGGCAATCATCTATGTTGGGGGCTGTGGAGGCGACTGTGCTCAATCCACAGAACATAGGTTTCTTGTTTTCAGCCTCCTCTTTTCTCGCTTCCCGTGGGGTGGGCGTAGGCCACTCTTCTTCCGGGAGCTTGAGGAACTCTGGTCCGTCACTGTAGATGTTGTGACGGGTGAGGTCATCTAGGGACATTCCCCGGGTGATGACGTCAGCTGGGTTGTGTTTGGTGTCCACATACCGCCAGCTCGCTGCTTCTGTTAACTCTTGAATCTCTGTGACTCTGACTCCCACGAAGACCTTGTATCTGCATGAATCAGACTTGATCCATGTGAGTACTGTCGTAGAGTCTGACCACAAGATTGTTCTTTGCACCGGGATGGTGAGTTCACGTTGGATTAACGTGGCTAGATGCGCTCCTGCTAGGGCTGCGCAGAGCTCTAGACGCGGGATAGATTGTTGCTTTCGTGGGGCTATTCTTGAGCGAGCCAGGATGAAAGCGGTGTGTATCTCTCCTCCCTTCTCTTGGGCACGCAAGTAGGCCACAGATCCATAGGCTACTTCGGAGGCGTCGCTGAAGACGTGTAGATCCATCTTGCATGTCTCTGGCCTCACTGTGGGTGGGAAGTAGCTGCGGCGTATGTTGACGCCTGGGAGTGAGCGGAGTTCCGTCTCCCACTCTCTCCATGTGGAGGCAAGGTGTGCGGGTATTGGGTCGTCCCAGCCCTGGTCCTTGTCCCATAGTGCTCGTACAATCATCTTTGCCCTGGTGGTGTAAGGTAGAATACATCCCAACGGGTCATATTGTCTGGCGAGTGTTCTGTACACACTCCATCTGGTGGTCGGTATCGCCGTCGACCTTCCCTGCTCCGTGGTCAGGGGTTTGTGTCTATAGTGGAGCGAGTCTGTTTTGAAGCGCCAGACTAGTCCTAGTGTCATTTCTTGGGCTTCTCCTGGGATGGTCGCCATCCAGGTCTCGCTACTGGCTGCCTTGTCCGCGGGGGAGAAGCTGCGCAATACTTGCGGGTCGCTGCTGGCCCACTGCCTGAGATCAAAGCCGCCTTTGATCAGGGAGGCGCGTAGCTTGAGTAGGAGAGCCTCGGCTTCTTCTTGGGTCGAAACGCTTTGTAAACAGTTGTCCACGTAGAAACTGTTCTTCACACTGTGTCGGACCTCTTCATCTGCTGCTGGGTCCTCTGCGACGTGTTTCTGCAGTGCAAATGTAGCACAGCACGGGCTGCATGTGGTTCCGAAGGGGAGGACTTCCCATTGATAGATGGCTGGGTGCTCATCTCCGATCCTCTCTCTCCATAGGAACCGCAGTAGGGGCTTATCCTCCTCCACTAGTCTCACCTGCAGGAACATCCCTTTGATATCCCCGCTGATAGCCACCTTGTCCTGGCGGAAGCGTAGTAGCACGCCTAGTAGAGAGGGGCCGAGTGTGGGGCCGGGCAAGAGCTCTTTATTCAGATTCTGGGATCCGATCTGGTAGCTGCAGTTAAACACAATGCGATCCTTGCCGTTGTGGTGGACCTTGTGGTGCGGCACGTACCATGATTCGGTCGTCTGATCGGCCTCTTTAATGTCAATCTTCATTACGTGTCTCGCTGTGATTAGCTTCTCAATCTCAGCGCGGTACACACTCTCTTGAGCGGGGTCTTTGGCTAGGCGCCGCTCTGTGTTCAATAGATACCGCTCCGTAGCTTCTTTTGTGGCGTGAAAGGTGGGCATTCCCTCTCGCATCAGGAGTGGAGTTGCGTATCTCATCACTCCGCCGACTGTGACTCTCTTTGTCCCTTGCTCGAGGAGGTTTATGGCGTAAATGTCTTCTTTAGAACGAATGTCTTTCTTTTCGTTCTTAAAGGGCATTGTCTCTAGTGTCCATAGCCTCTCGACATGCTGCAGGAGAGTGGTGTCTTCTTCTGTCACTCTGGAGTGGAGGCAGCTAGTGGCTGCTGTTCGGTTGAGAGATTTAGCGAGGGGGCCTTGTAGTGTCCATCCTAGGCGGGTCTCGACTGCTGCAGGACAGCCTCTGGGTCCTGTATGGACCCGGTCTATCGGGACTATGAGGTCTGCATGGTCGGAGCCTATCAGCAGGGTCGGGGTGGCGCCGTCTATGAGCGGGATAGGTAGTTGACGCAGGTGCACATATTTATCCATCAGTTTGGCGATGGGGTAGGTGTACTGTGATAGTCCTATTTCTTGGCTGGTGAAAGCATTTGTAATCCTATACCGTCTCTCTGGCTGCCCGCTTGCTGCGATAGTGAAGGAGACATTCTCGCCTTTTATCATCTTTAAATCTCTTCTTATTGTCCGAATCGTCATCTGGTTCTCGCTCCCCCGCAGTCCCAGCTGGGCCGCAGCGGATGCGAGGAGAAGGGTCTTCTCTGACCCGTCATCAAGGACGGCGTAAGTGTCCATGACTTTATCTTGGTGGCTCAATGTTACACGGACTACCTTTAAGAGCACCTGGGCGCCGCTGCTGCTGGCGGGGTCAATGTACATGACACTTGCCTTTGTGCTGCTCGATGGTACAGGTGCAGGCTTTCTTCTGTTACTGTCGTGTAGGACATCTAGGTGGGCTCCGTCACACCGACTGCACCTCTTCTTTAGGCGGCACTCGGCTGCCATGTGACTGCGCGCACATCGGTAACAGCGCCTGTTGGACTTTATCCATTGACTCACTTCTTCTGCATTCATCTTCTTGAACAGGTCACATTGTGACAGCCAGTGTTCCTTCTCGCAGTACGGGCACACCATCTTCCACTTCTCTTTTCTCGAGGGGGTACTGTGGTTCTTACTGCTCGGTACTGATTCTGATTGGTGCATGACAGTCACTGATCTTCTTCCATCGTTTACTCTCCTAGGTCCCTCTCTGGAGCTTGGTGTGCTCCGCACGAATGTATCCAAGCGTAGGCTGCTGACTTCTCTCGTCAGAAAGTCGGCTAAATCGAGGAGGGATGGTTCGGGACCGTTAGGATCACGGTGGTCTCTTTGCCGCCTAAAGCGCTCTTGTCTGGCGGGCGGCAGCTTCTCTAAAATCCTCTCGACGTTAGAGTTGGCGTATAGCTCGTGCATACCCTTTTCTCGTTGCGCTCCCAGCATCCCTACCAGGGACTGCACTTTTATAGACAGGTCGTCTAGTGAGCGATTGTCTGTTGCTGGGGGTAGGCGGTCAATATGCCTTATCTCTTGGATTACATAATCCCATATACGTCCATATCTCTGGTCCAGCGCTGCTAGAGCCGCGGTGTATGGGGTCGTAGAGGTGGCATAGGCTAGCGCTATATTGTGCGCTCGGGGTACTTTCAGGTGCTTCAGTAATATTGCATACTTGTGGCGTTCGTCAACGACATCCACCATCATTGTCTCTAAGCACATCCGGAGCTCCGTGTACTGTGCTCGATTCTCATGGGTGAAGTCTGGAAACGTCGGTGTGCCAATGCATGACGCCGTGGATGGCTGGCACATCGGTGAGCGTTGGGAGAGAGGCCTCCTAGGCGAGTCTCCTCTTGCGCCTCTCTGTGGGCTGGTACCGGCAGGGTACCATGGCCCGCTGGTCCAGGTGCTGTTCCTCGGGGCTGGTCGTGCGTCATGCTCACCCGTGAATAGAGTCGGGGGTCTGTAGCGCAGCGCCGCGGGGGTATAGCCTGGGCTGTACTGGACCTCCTGGTCCGGTGGAGTACTGTGCTGTCGTCGGGCTTGGTTCTCCTCCTCTCCCTCTTCTTCTTCTGTCAGGTCCTCTAGATCCTGTAGTCGTTTATTTAGCCTCTCCGCAGTGTATGCTGCTCCTTCCTTGTAGCTGGGTCTCGCTTGGACCGGTCGGGGAAGGGGGTCTGCGGGGGGTATAGGCTCTCTCTGGTGGTCAAGTTCAGGGTCGCTTGGTCGGTTAGGGGATGCTGCCCTTGACTGTTGTCTCGACGAGGCCCTTGAACCCCTGGCGGAGGGAGAGGGTGTTGCCTTGGTGATCAGCTGCTCCATTAGCTGCGCTTGTAGTCTGTCGCGCTCGGCTTGTAGTCTGTCGCGCTCGGCTTCGCGCTGGATGAGAGCGATGTCGCGCTCTGCTTCTCTTTGGGCACCGTCAGCGGCGCGCTGGGTGTCGGACCGGTCTCTTGCCATATTCTCTTCCGTCTGAAGGCGTCTCATCTCCAGGCGTATGTGCTCTTCTTCGCTCCGTTGCTGTGTTTGGAGTCGATCGCGTTCACCCTGAAGTCGATCGCGTTCACCCTGGAGTCGATCGCGTTCGGTAGAGGCTGTCAGGCTGACGAGGAACGCCTGTGACAGCATCCTCTCCGCCTCGCTGGGGGAAGACGCTTGTAGAGGTGAGCCGCTCCTGGCTGTCCTCGTTGGGGAGTCCTGGAGCTCTATCTCCTCGGCGCTCTCCTCATCTTGTTCCGTGCAGGGTTCCACCTCTGGAGGGTTGTCTTCCTCCCGGAGCTGGTCGGGGACTACTTCTTCGGTATTGGCGGGGGGTAAAGGCATGTCTGTTCCCTCCTGGTCCCCACCGTGAGCTTGGTCAGTTACATTAGAACCCACTAGGGCCTCTGTGGTCGGGGTAACCTGGTCGTTAAGGTCAG
Source organism: Notolepis coatsorum (assembly GCF_963971535.1). NCBI lineage: Eukaryota > Metazoa > Chordata > Actinopteri > Aulopiformes > Paralepididae > Notolepis > Notolepis coatsorum. The sequence continues at coordinate 796,918 of NC_140165.1, read as the reverse complement.
ACATAATTTTACTTTTTACTTTTACCGCGTTTACCGTCTGTAGAAGGCTAGGTAGTTGACTGACAGCGTAATCCTCTAAGTACTGAGGTGTCTGTCGTCTGCGCCGCGGGCGTTCTACGTTAGGAGGACCGTTTCGTGGAGTGTTCATCATAGGCCATTTCAATATTAATAACACTATATTAATATTACACTAGTTACCCTCCGGCTCGAAGGACCAATTGTAACTGAGGGGTACAATTCCCTGACTGTATTGATAAGTATGGTATCATTAAACCACTACCGCTTGATGTACTTTAACTTCTGGCCATCCAGTACACGATATCTAAGTATGATGAACACTTTCCCACATATGAAACCAGGTCCACACAAATATAACAGTCGAAGGTTTAATATAGCAAAAGGTATATACAACATTCACTTAATTACATTTATGATTTGAATGCACTTGTAAGGCAAATGAGTATTCGTAGGCAAATCAACACTGAATGTCCAATCTCTGGTTACGCAGGAAGCAAGTATACAACCTGGTTCTTTAGGGAACTATAGCGATGGTACTTAAGGATTATAGCGGGATACTAAAGGGGTCCTGCTGGTTGTAAGTCAGTAAGGGGGGGGGGGGGTTTGGAGAGCCGTCAGCTGCATCCCATCTGGCCAACGATTCCTGGGGAGAATTCAGGTACAGAAAACAGTGCCCGCAGGATCTTGATCCACAGATGAATACACTTGGGCCCTCTTGTAGACGGTAGCTGTAGGTCCACAACGAAGGAGAAGCGAGGCGGCCTCGGTCTGGGTTGAGCGCCGTCTCACCTGGGCTCCTCTCGGGGGTAATTCCAACACTCACTGGCGTTGGCTGTTATCCGCTCCACAAATCAAAGCACCCAAAGCAAATAGATATTCCATGCCGTATAGGCTCAGCAGTCGTCCGGGTAGGTAATCCAATGTGCAGGTCCACTCGTCCTCGCCCAGAACTCCTCGGATGAAAGCACCACGCGTGGTCTGCCCAGCCTGGTTAAGACTCTAGATAACGCGAGGAAACGATGGGGGTGCTGCTCACTTTAGAACTTTAACCGAACGATGCACCATACATAATAGACTATTATTAACTTAATAGAAATACGTCCCACTCGACGGTACAGTGCCAAACTATGACAGTTCAGCTATGAATTTACACGAGGTCTCAATGCCTATTCTGGGGCCAAAATAGGCCATACTGCACCACACGTGGGTCGTGGGTGAGGCTTCACGTCTGTTACTAGGTTGGAGGGTAAAGGACTAATGGACTAAAAAAAAGTTCTACTTTACTTGCGCCCTATTTATATGCACGGTGAACAAATAGTACCATTCGTATTTCGGTAGCCGTATTCCTACGCGGAACCGGGGCTAGTTGGGACATGTTCGTCGGCACTATTGAACTTGACTCAAGGGGCCTGTCTGCTGGCGCCAGGTTCTTGTCCAATGAGAGAATGAACTATTATGGGCTGTAGTAGACTAAAGGGATATTCAGTGTATATGTACAAAGAATATACAAGGGATATCAAACGATATACAAATACTATTAAATATATATCCATAAATAAATATATATATTCGGTTTAATCTGATCCTTCACAACACTTACCGTAACCTTACTGTTTATAAACCTAACTCTTACTGTAACCTCATTTTATAAACCTAACTCTTATCTTAAGCTTACCGTTTATTTTTATGACTTGTACTTTATTGAGTATTCTTTTTTTCTTTTTACACACAGTGCTTCAGGACAATACAATGAATGACATATCTTTTGCATCAACATGGGTCAGTCCTGAAGGACCACACAGACACCGAGACCACTAACGTCTAGGCTACAATGACACCCCCCATATGGGGGGAAGACAGACAAATAAAATAAAAATAAAAAAAATAAAAATAAAATAAACTAAACTAAACCAGAAAATAGAATGGAAAGTAATAAAAAAACAAAAGAAACAACACAAAACGAAAAAATACATCTACATTAAAACATAGAGCCAATCTTGTCGACATAAACATGGTGCATTTGTCAGGTATTATATAATCAGCGTCGCTGTCTTAGGCAAGTGTGCCCCCCTTCCATTTATAGTGAGTGAAATTGCAGATATTTCCCCCATTTGCTAGTATATTTTTCTCCTTTCTCTCCTAAACTAAAAGATATTTTCTCATAGGCAGCTACCCTACCCAGTTCTCCACTCCACTCTCTGAATGACGGGCCTTCTGGTGCCTTCCAGCCTCTCATTATGATCTGTTTGCCTATCATAATACTAGTCTGAATCCAATCCGCTAGGGGCTTTGCGATAGGGCTAAGACTGCAGGGATCCCCCAGGATATATAAACCATGACAGAAATCATACTCCTTCCCTGTGACCTCTGTGATGTAGTCATGTATGTTACAGTCCAGAAGTCTCTGATTTTCGGGCATGACCAGAGTGCATGGACTAGGTCCCCCTCCCCTGTCTGGCATTTCCAGCAATCTGGGTTCTCTTTCAGGCCCAGTCTATACATTTTAGAGGGGGTCCAGTAAATGCGGTGGTAGATCTTGAATTGCATTAGCCTTGTTCTAATATCCCTGGACACCTGTTTGGGGATCCCCAAGATTATATCCCAGTCCTCTTGCTCAAATGTGACCCCTAGGTCCTTTTCCCAGACTATTTTGCTATTGCTATTTTCCCAGACTTAAGCTTACTGTTTATAAACCTAACTCTTACCTTAACCTCAGTTTATAAACCTAACTCTTATCTTAACCTCAGTTTATAAACCTAACTCTTATCTTAACCTTAGTTTATAAACCTAACTCTTATCTTAACACTTTAACTGCCGGGAAACGCTTTACAGCGTCATTCCCGGCCATGCTCAAGTTGCTGTACAGCGTCTTTAATATCAATATTTCAAAAATCTGTGATCGGATTCATATTTCCCCTCCGCTGGCCTGAGATCCACCAGGAGTACCCACTGAGCTCTCTGGCGGTTCAGGAGCGCCATCTGGTGGCCGATCGGCGCAATCGCCAAACAGGAAGTGCTGTGGAGGTTGTGCTGGTCGGCCATATTACTTCCGGGCACTCGGTTTGGCTGCCGGCACTCTGGCTCGTCACATTATATAGCGATCCATTGCCAATAACTCGATAAACAACATGATTTGGACGTATATAGTATTATACAAGCTGGAAATGGTTCATCAGGATAAACATCCCATAATCGAAAACGGTCTACACCACGCTGATCGTCCAACGGCGCGAGGAAGATCCGGTAAGATTCAACGTTATTCTTGAACGTGTTCCATATAAACTGTTATGATGAACATATGACCCACACTAGATGAATGATATAACGCTGCCCACGGAATTATAAACGATCCCCCGCCCATCCGGTCATCATCAGATCATACGTAGATCATTCTAGAAGTACGTCCAATTGACATTTTTTATATCGCCCCGATTGCCATCAAACTGTATTTCATCATCAATATAATGCATTTGGGGCTATAGATCACGTTCTGGAGAAAGCTGCAGAAAGAGATGAAAACATACTTATACATTAGACCATACTTTACTATGAATATGTGAATGAAAAAGTTTAACGTTGCTACACAATGAACAATACATATAGGACTTTGAATGGGCCCTAATAATGGCAATGTAGCAATAGAATTTAAAAAGTTATAGCCATGCAAAGAAGGGGTACTTCTCCATAGACAAATAGAGCCGGCAACCTATGGTATATAATGAATTTAACCCATGGCACCCAAAGTGTTGTGAAGGGCCAGATTAAACTGAGAATATCCCTTTATTGTTTGATATACTTTGTATATTATTTATATATATACACGGAATATCCCTTTACCTGCGTTCAGACCAGAGTAATATTCGCTCTCCTATTGGACAGCGCCCCCAGGCGCCAGCGCGCAAGCCCTCAACGGCAAGTTCAAAGACAACTGCAGGCATGTCAGAACATGCCCGGAGTCAGCGTAGTAATACGAGACAAGGACTGAGGTTGGGACTAGATATTCACTTAAGTATAAATACGGCGCAGGTGTGAACAGCAGCAGTTCGTCTAAGTAGCTGTTCATCAAGTTCGGTAAAACAGTGAAGTGAGCAACCTTGCGTCTAAACAGAGCATTGAGAACCGCGTGCGAATAGAATGGTAAAAGTGTCAGAGTTAATGAAGTAACGTTGAGTTCGACTTAATCTAATGTGAAGTAAATAGTCGATCATTTATTGTGTATCGTGCAGCCACAGTTCTTTCGTGTGTAGCATTACCCAGCGGTTCGTCGTGTCTTTAGCTAGTGTACTTAACCAGGCTGTGTGGCCTAAATACGTCGCCCACACCCGAGGAGTCCTAGGCGGAGAACCGTTGGACATGTACACAGGAGAATCGGCGTCGGCGATTGCAGAACCATTACTGGTTGGATTATATTGATTTGGGACGTGACCACCGGAGAAGAGCATCGTTGATTTCCACTATCGTTTGGGATTCAACCTCGTGAGGATTACAACTCGGGCCTGCCTCGTGGACGGGGCTGGCTAGCTGTCATCAATGCTGTCGGGCATTTGGATTACAATTATTGCTTTTGCTGCTGATCAAGGGAGTTTACAAGGACCGACTCCTGTACCTGGAGTCTCTTTATTCCTCATTGAATCAGACGGAGTACCCGAACATTCCTCTACCCTCCAGGCCTTACACCCCGGAGGGAACCCATTGTCTCCAGTCGGTACCAGTGTTGCCCTATATAATTGCTACTATACAACAGGTGGCGTCAACTTAGACCCATCGTAGGATTCCTGTTATTCTTAGTGACTTATGCTCTTGACTGACTTTACGTATATTCTTCGCCATACAAGCGCGACCCTAATTCTCATTCTGTAACCTAACGTTGCCTAATAATAATAAATTACCCTCAAATACTATTTCTGTGTCAATGCCGTGTTCTTGTGGGTGTTCACCATCTATATTTGATGTACTGTCTGGCCAGTAATTAAAGTACATAACTAGCAGTGGTTTAATCTATCACAATCTTTAATACAGTCAGGGTTTTGTAACCCCTCAGTTACACAAAGTGTTAACCTCAGTTTATAAACCTAACTCTTATCTTAACCTCACTGTTTATAAACCCAACTCTTACCCTAACATCACTGTTCATAAACCAACTCTTAACCATAGGCGGCCAGGCAGCACAGCGGACTAAGTGTCTGTCTATCACCGCAGAGACACTGGTATCGAATCCGGCTGTCAGCGTTGCCTCCGGCTTGCACGGTCGTCATACTGACACAATTGGCAGAGTCAGCGGGAGGGAAGCCGGTGGGTGGTATTCTAGTCGTTGTAAACAGCGACTCCTACAGGTCGGTCAGGGCGCCTGCACAGCGAGGGAGGGAACTGGGGGAGGTAGTGTGACCTCCCACGCGTTACACTTCACCAATGAGAGTCCTCGCTGTCGGGTGAAAAGAGGCTGCATGTGATAAGACTTCAGGGCTCCCTAGACCGACCAGTAGGGGGCACATGCGCGCAACGACCAGGAAGGGGAGGGGGGAATTGGCATAACGACAAACAATTGGGACGGGAGGAAAATACAGAAAATAGGAGGAGAAAAAGTGGATACAAAAAAATAAACCTAACTCTTAACCCAAGAGAGATGGAGTCGCTCCCAATTTACTGCCACAGACCGTGTCCATCATGCATGTCATTCAATGCATTGGGCATTTTGTGGACCGACGACAAACAAACAGAACTCTTAAGTTTCCAAGGACAAAAGATTGTGTGCGTGTGTGTCCGTGTGCGTGTGTGCGCGCGTGTGTGTGAAGTAGGTGGTCAACTGGCTAATGTGGCTTTAAGTGCCATGACTCCTATCTTAAAAGCATTCTGTGTGTATGTGTGTGTGTGTGTGTGCGTGTGTGTGCGTGTCTTAATTGCCAAAGCGCGGTCAAACCTGGCCTTGGGTTTCCAAAGGAACGGTCCAATCGCTTCGACTACATCAATTTCCTCTTCCTTTAAGTCTAAATGTGTCTCTGATGTCATGCGTGTACGCGTGGGCCCTTCGCTTGTCTCGTGGTTGACTCAAAGGGCCTACTTGGGTTCAATCGATACGTCAATAGCAATAAATAAAGTGGTGTTTGTCAAAGTTCATCAGTGGTAATAGTCGTAGCAGCAGTAGCAGTAGGAGTAATAGTAATAGCAGCTAGGGCTGTACCGAATGCTTCGAAGCTTCGATCATAATGTTGACATTCAAATTCTAAATCAACATTAGAATTATTTTATTTTTTATTTAAAAAAAAAAAATTATATATAGGCCTATGTTATTATACTAATAAAATCCACTTCCTGAATTCATTTATTTTTTATCCACTTTTTCTCCTTCTATTTTTCTCCCATCCCAATTTAGCCGTGCCGATTCTCCCCTCCCCTGTCTTGAATGTTGCTCGCATATGCCCCCCACTGGTCGGCTGTAGGGAGGATGGAAGCCATGCATCACATGATTTCTCCCATCCCAATTTAACAAATGAAACACACACACAAAGAGATCATGATCGGGCGGCTGGGTGGCGCAGCGGACATTGCGCTCGTCACCAACGCAAGAGACACCGGGTTCGACTCCGGCTGTCGGCGTTGCCTCCGGCTTGGGCCGGCCGTCATACTGACTCAATTGGCAGAGTCAGCGGGAGGGAAGTCGACGGGTGGTAATCTGGACGTTGTGGACAGCGACTCCTACAGGTCGGTTGGGGGGGACGCCTGCACAGCAGAGACAGGAAAATGGCGGGGGCAGTGTGAGCCTCCCACACGTTACTCCTCGCCGAATGAGAGTCCGCGCTGGCAGGTGAAAAGATGTGACAGGCTGCCTCCACATGTATCGGAGGGGACATGTGATGCAAGGCTTCCATCCTCCCTACAGCCGACCAGTGGGGGGCATATGCGAGCAACATTCAAGACAGGGGAGGGGAGAATCGGCACGGCTAAATTGGGATGGGAGAAAAATAGAAGGAGGAGAAAAAGTGGATAAAAAATAAATGAATTCAGGAAGTGGATTTTATTAGTATAATTAAAATACTGTATTATCCAACCTATTGACCCATCTCAAGCCTATCTTGTGATTGGAGGATCAACGAAGAGGGCGGGGCTTGAGATAGGTCACTTGATTATAGTAAATGAGAAGGGATTTTCGATTGTGAGCAAGTAAATCGCAAATGCCTGTTTGAATTTTCAATTGAGGAACATTTTATAATATTAAACGATCAGATGCCAAAAGTATTCACATCAGCCGTATGCTGCCCTGCGCTCTAAACAGTCCACCACTAAACCTTAGACCAGCTAAATCTCTCTCAGTCTCTCTCTTCTGTCTCTCTCTGCCTCTCTCTCTCACTCGCTCTCTCTCTCTTTGTGTGTATAAGATAAGATATTTCTTATGCATGGGGGAGGGGGGGGTACAGGGTAATAGTAGTAGAAGACATAATACAGTAGAACATCTCTCGCTCTCTGACACCCCTCTCAGTCTCTGCCCCCCCCTCTCTCTGCCCCCCCACTCTCTCTCTGCCCCACTCTCTCTCGCTCTCTGCCACCCCTCTCAGTCTCTGCCCCCCCCCCTCTCTCTCTGCCCCCCACTCTCTCTCTCTGCCCCCCACTCTCTCTCTCGCTCTCTGCCACCCCTCTCTGTCTCTGCCCCCCCCTCTCTCTCTCTGCCCCCCCCCCCCCTCTCTCTCTCTCTCTCTCACGGTTATGTCGACAGTAGCTTCCTGGATGTTGACAGAAAAACAAGGTCCTTCTTTTGTTTGGGATCAGTGTGGAGTTGGAGTAAGAAATAAACAACATTTCCAGTGTTTTACACACAAGCAACCAAGCCTTTCTTATGAAGGCACAAGGCCAAAACTTTCACATTTCAAACATTTGTGTGTGTGTTTTGTTTTTAATACATATTTCTGTGTGTCCGATTATCGTTTCGGTTGTGTTTTGTAATTGTTTGTGTCGTACGTGTCACCAAATAAATAAACCAAGACACACACAGTGTTACAGGTGCAGCAAAGCTAACTGGTTGTTCCACAAACTGCACTGCCTGGGAGCCGCCACTGGGGGGAGCAAAACGGCTCACCGTGCGTGAGTGAACAAGTGAGTTAGTGGCACCGGCGTCTAACCAGGCCGCTCTACTTCAACTGGATCCGAGTGGTTCTCCGGCCCCCTGGGGAGTGTGACTTCCTGCCCCCTGGGGAGAGTGACTTCCTGCCCCCTGGGGAGAGTGACTTCCTGCCCCCTGGGGAGAGTGACTTCCTGCCCCCTGGGGAGAGTGACTTCCTGCCCCCTGGGGAGTGTGACTTCCTGTGACTTCCTGCCCCCTGGGGAGAGTGACTTCCTGCCCCCTGGGGAGTGTGACTTCCTGCCCCCTGGGGAGAGTGACTTCCTGCCCCCTGGGGAGAGTGACTTCCTGCCCCCTGGGGAGTGTGACTTCCTGTGACTTCCTGCCCCCTGGGGAGTGTGACTTCCTGCCCCCTGGGGAGAGTGACTTCCTGCCCCCTGGGGAGAGTGACTTAGGGGGCAGAGTGACTTCCTGCCCCCTGGGGAGTGTGACTTCCTGCCCCCTGGGGAGAGTGACTTCCTGCCCCCTGGGGAGAGAGACTTCCGGCCCCCTGGGGAGAGTGACTTCCTGCCCCCTGGGGAGTGTGACTTCCTGCCCCCTGGGGAGAGTGACTTCCTGCCCCCTGGGGAGTGTGACTTCCTGCCCCCTGGGGAGAGTGACGTCCTGCCCCCTGGGGAGAGTGACTTCCTGCCCCCTGGGGAGAGTGACTTCCTGCCCCCTGGGGAGTGTGACTTCCTGCCCCCTGGGGAGTGTGGCTTCCTGCCCCCTGGGGAGAGTGACTTCCTGCCCCCTGGGGAGAGTGACTTCCTGCCCCCTGGGGAGTGTGGCTTCCTGCCCCCTGGGGAGAGTGGCTTCCTGCCCCCTGGGGAGAGTGACTTCCTGCCCCCTGGGGAGAGTGGCTTCCTGCCCCCTGGGGAGAGTGGCTTTGAGACTTTGAGCTTCGACTTTGAGCCTTCATTATATTTTTCATACCAGCGCTTTTAAAATGTTAAATGTTTTTTTTTGTGATCAAATCATTTTTATTTGAATGTTAAATGCCCCCCCCCCTATTGCTAGGTTTTAGGGAGTCGTTCCTTATCTTCATCAGGGAAAGTCTGTTGGTGTTACAACATTTTAGATTTTATGGTGGTTTTTGTTGTGGATCTATTGTGATGTTTCTTCTTGATCTGTGAAGCCCCACGGGGGCAATTCATTGTGATTTCGGGCTCTTACAAATACACTTGATTTGATGTAGTATTTTATTGGCCCCGAGCGATTTTGAGAATATTTGAGAACTGCGGTCCCGCGTCTGCTGCCCTTTGCGTGTGGGTGTAGAAAAAAAAGAGAGACGTCGAAACCCATTGGGTCAGATTGTGGGTCAAATAGGCTGTATTGGGTGAGGAGCCACCAGTGATGCCACAGATTACTTGTAAAAGTAATCCGATTACTGATTACTGATTACTCCTTTAAAAAGTAATCCAAGTTACTTTACTGATTACTTGATTATCAGAGTAACTTAGTTACTTTGAAAGTAACTAGGTTACGAAGTCGTCGTCGTTCCCCCAACAGTTTTTTTAAACGCTTTATTGAAAGTGCATAAATTGTTTTTAACTTGTTTCTCTGCACATAACGTAAATTGTTAAACTAGTGCTTCAGCTTCTGTACCATCAAGTATGGTAAAGCAACAGTCTATGATGCTCACAGCATTAGAGCAGCCAGCCAGTGGTTGTACAAAACCAGTGTATCTATTCACATCTAACAAATGCAGGCTGAACTATTCAATTATATCAACTGTAACTATTAAATTGTTTTTATAAATGTCTCTCTATAAACATACAATCAGTCTCTCTTTAACATGTAAATTAACTGTAAATCTGGCAAATAAGAGCTTTTGCTCTGCCACCATCAAATATACATTAATCAATAGGGAAAGAAACAATCTTTCTCTGGTCTGCATCCCCTTAACAATTGTGTGTATTGAGCTGTACTGTATTGTACCCATTCTGCAATCTGTTAATAAAGTTTTCAATCAATCAATCAATCAATCAATCTCTCTTTTGCTGTTTGGCTGGCCTCCGAGTCCTCCTGTACCTATTCGAAGCGTCGGCTAGTGTTGTGATTCCAGATGCTTTCAATGCAATTGGATGTGCTGTTTTTAGCGGTAGACAGTATTTTGACTGAGGCTACGTTTAAACGAGCGTTTTGGAGTGGAAGTCTGAACAGAAACCGCAAAACGTCTTCTTGCGGTTTCACTTCGTTTAGACAAGCGTTTTGGGGTGGAATTCTCAGACGAACATAACAACGGAGCCCTGCTGTCACACGATTGGCGCATATGTCACATGACGTGCTGTGAAGAGCCGCCCTACTCTGCCTCTGATTCGCAGACTGTGGATGGGGAATGTGATTGGGCCAAAGCAGAGTCACTCACAGACAGAGAGTCCAGTCACGCCGCGGGACACATTCTTGTGTAACCCTTTCACTGCCACACCACGTCACTCCATAATAATAATAAGAAAAACAGCTCAAAATGTATTTTTGACTGTCGAAAACGAAATAAAATACTGCATTCCGCCTGCATTATGAATTTATGATGAGATAGTAATGAAATAGTAACGCACAGCCACTTGGACAAGTAACTGCAATCAGATTACTGGCTTTTAAAGATTAACGCGTTAGATTACTATTTTCGGGGAAAAGTAATCAGATTACAATAACGCGTTACTTAGTAACGCGTTACCGGCATCACTGGGAGCCACTCTATCAAGCTGACAGATATATCATAATATATAACATAACAGGGTTCCCGGACATTGCAAAATGAAATTCACGGACTTTCAAATACTTTTCCAAGCACTATTTTTCATTTTATAAGGGCATTTAAGAGGATCCAATTCACTTTTAAATGCGTTTTTTTTTTTGAAAAATAATCTGATCCAATATTTATGGCTTAAAACCAATTTCCGACAATTAGTTACACTTTGGATAAAAAGAAAATGCTATTTCTTGACTCAGAACAATTTTATCGTGGATGAACAAAACTTTCAATGCGAATGGTTGATTTGAATTCCAAGGACTTTTTAAGCACCTTGTTAATTGGAACCTGGGAATTCCAGGCCTTGATTTTTATTTTTATTTTATCAAGCACTTTAAGCACTTCAAGGACCTTGTGCGAACCGTGCCAATAATGAACGGTCTCTACTGCTTTGCCCTTTGACCTCCAGAACTAGGTTAGGCTGCAAAACATAATATTCAGTCTGTACAGCCACTTACATAAGCTTCCAGAGCCTTAACCCTTTCACTGCCACACTACAGAAGGTTAACCCTTTACTATCACACTACAGACGGTTACCGTCGGTAGTGTGATAGTAAAGGGTTAACCGTCGGTAGTGTGATAGTAAAGGGTTAAGGCTCTGGAAGCTTATGTAAGTGTGGCAGTGAAAGGGTTAACCTGCTGTCGTGTGGCAGTGAAAGGGTTAACCGTTTGGTAGTGCGGCAGTGAAAGGGTTAATGAAGACGTGCTCCTGTCCACACTGATACTGTGTGTGTGTGCGTGTGTGTGTGTGTGTGTGTGTGTGTGTGTGTGTGTGTGTGTGTGTGTGTGTGTGTGTGTGTGGAGTGTGCGCGTGTGCAAGAGAGAGAGAGATAGTGCATGAACAAATGGGTGCATATTTGTGTGAGAGAGAGAGAGAGAGAGAGAGAGAGAGAGAGAGAGAGAGAGAGAGAGAGAGAGAGGCTGTGTATGAGTATGTCGGTGTATGTTTGTACGTCTGAGTGTGCATGTACGGTATGCGGTGTGCGTGTGTGTGTGTATACACACACACAACAGACGTGTCATTATGAGGGAGTGGGAGGAGCTTGGCAGAAATGGGACTGACACCAACTGGCTCAACCACCCAGTGCTCCTTTGTGTTTACACTGTGTGTGTGTGTGTGTGTGTGTGTGTGTGTGTGTGTGTGTGTGTGTGTGTGTGTGTGTGTGTGTGTGTGTGTGTGTGTGTGTGTGTGTGTGTGTCCGTCCATGCGGGTGTGTGTGTGTGTGTGTGTGTGTGTGTGTGTGTGTGTGTGTGTGTGTGTGTGTGTGTGTCCGTGCGTGTGTGTGTGTGTGTGTGTTTAAGTTTAAACAGCCCGCCTATTGTGAATGTTTCCATGACCACCTACCGGTAACAATAAGTAACTTCTTGTAAGTAACAATTTGTTTGAATTCTGACACCAAAATAAATCAGTAGGGACGCACGATATATCTGTGACCACATTGGTATCGGCATACCTCGTTGCACCTTACCCTAAATTGTACCTCATCCCATTTCTGCATTGTACTGTATACTGTATTGTAACTCAGTTACTTTTCTACTCTGCATTGTATATATGTATATTGAACACTTTTGTTTACACTTGTTTACGTACTTTTGACTTTCTATTTCATACTTATCTATTTTTGTCTAGCACACTCTCAGGAGCAAAACAGGAAAAAGCATTTCATATAAAAGTATTCTGTATTTTTGTATGACAACTAATAAAGAAACTTGAAACTTGAACTTGAAACTTGATACCGATAGCAAAACTGGGCAGATATAAACATAAAACATAAAGTTTGGGGGGAGCTCCAGTAGCTCACCGCGTATCTCGGCGCTATTTCGGCGTCGGGGACAATCGTGCGCGTCACGGATCTGGGGTACACGAGTTCGACTCCCGGACTCGCCGTATTTTCTCAGAGTGTCTTCCCCTGATCTATATCCCATTCAACCTGTTTCTGTCGGTCATGCTTGACCAGAAAAAAGCGATAAACGCTAAAAAGAACCAGCTGTCTGGTCAAAGTTTAAAAAAAATAAAATACATAAAGTTTGGAAATGTGTGTTTGGTAGATTATTTCTAATCTACTACTATTAGGCTGTTGTGGCTGTGTGTTATGGTTCTTCCACACGCTACTGAGGCTTCCGACTGTTTATTAAATTAATAAATTGTAAAATTGCCAATATGTCTTGTTTCTTCCTCGTTACTGATAGACTTCAGTCATCCAATCCACCAAGCAACTGCAGAATAAACTGTTTGAATAAGATTTGTCACATTCTTTTTTATTTTTTTTACTTTTTCTCCTCCTATTTTTCTTGTATTTTCCTCCCATCCCAATTTTTGTCATTATGCCAATTCCCCCCTCCCCTTCCTGGTCGTTGCGCGCATTTGCCCCCCACTTGTCGGTCTAGGGAGCCCTGAAGTCTATCAGATGCTTCCTCCGTCACATAGGAGATAGCCAGCAGCCTCTTTTCACCTGGCAGCGAGGACTCTCATTGGTGAGGTGTAACGTGTGGGAGGGCACACTACCTCACCCAGATCCCTCCCTCGCTGTGCAGGCGCCCTGACCGACCTGTAGGAGTCGCTGTTTACAACGACCAGAATACAACCCACCGGCTTCCCTCCCGCTGACTCTGCCAATTGTGTTAGTATGACGACCGGCCAAGCCGGAGGCACCGCTGACAGCCGGATTCGATACCGGTGTCTCTGTGGTGGTAGACAGACGCTTAGTCCGCTGCGCTACCCGGTCGCCCGATTTGTCACATTTTTCAGATGGCGCTCTTGAACCGCTAGAGAGTTGAGTGGATCTTTGGAGTGTGTCTCAGGGCTCCGGAAAGGAAATATGATTTCGATGACAGATTTTTGAAATATTGACATCAAAGACGAGTTACGGCGTCTTCGGCAGAATGAGCATGGCTAGGAATGACGTGTAAACTCGTTCCCGGCTATCATAGTGTTAACAAAGAGAGGCAGAGTTGATTTTGCACAAAAAAATAATGCATATATATATATATATATTTTTTATAATAATCAACATTTATTTTCATATTGGAATCCCATGCCCATCGAACGAAGCTTCGAAGTATTTAAGACAGCCCTAGTGTGTAGGTGTATGAGAGTAAGAGTGCATGATACAACATGCACTTGTCAGAGGCTGTGGGTAAAGCGAGGGTGTGCCCACACTGCCCACCACGCAGGGGGGAGGAAGACATAGGGAGATAAAATACAGTACATGAATTCTGACCAATGCCATCTTTTGCATTTTACTGGGACCAGATCTGCAGGGCTCCCTGACACACTGTTGCTGCTGCTGCTATATAATGTATTGCACATTGAATTTTTGCTCGTTGAACATTACATACTTGCATATTTTCTTGTTGGAACTGTACAGTGTACATGGCCATTTTGTTATTTATACACCGACAGACGCTCTCCCAAGCTCACCCCCACAGTCCACACTGAATCCTCCCAGGACTGCTCTCCTCTCCTCTCCCCTCCTCTCTCCCCTCCCCTCCCCTCCCCTCCCCTCCGCGTGAATATTAAAGGCAACCAACTTGTGTTCAGCTTTTCTCTGATTGGCTACGACCCCCGCCCCCTTTTGCCGCGCGCGGCAGCCGTCCCTGCAAGCGGCAGAGATCCCAAATTAAATTAATGGCGCGCGGAGCATAATGTATAATGTTATTTCGCGGAGCATAATGTATAATGTTATTTCGCGGAGCATAATGTATAATGTTATTTCGCGTTTGTAATGTCATAACATCAGTGGAGGCTGCTGACTGATTAACTACAGTATAATGTTATTTCGCGGAGCATAATGTATAATGTTATTTCGCGTTTGTAACATCATAACATCAGTGGAGGCTGCTGACTGATTAACTACAGTATAATGTTATTTCACGGAGCATAATGTATAATGTTATTTCGCGTTTGTAACGTCATAAACCAACTACCAGATTCACTCGTCACTGTACATCAGTGGAGGCTGCTTAGACACATAGCCATAATTTAAGATATAGTTTATGCATTCGCAAATATGAGAGCTCTGTCATTGAAGTGGGTGGTGGCACCCGGATGTAAAACAGTTCTACAACTCTCTGCCGCGCGGTCACGTGGCCGTGTGGCCAATCAGAGAAACGCTGAACGAAAGGCTGAACACAAGTTGGTTGCCTTTAATATTCACGCCTCCCCTCCTCTCCTCTCCCCTCCGCTCCCCTCTGCTCTCCCCTCCGCTCCCCTCTCCTCTCCTCTGCTCCTCTCCTCTCCTCTCCCCTCCGCTCCCCTCCCCTCTGCTCCCCTCTCCTCCTCTCCTCTCCTCTCCTCTCCTCTCCTCTCCTCTCCTCTCCTCTCCTCTCCTCTCCTCCTCTCCTCTCCTCTCCTCTCCCCTCCCCTCCCCTCCTCTCCTCTCCCGTCTCCTCTGCTCTCCTCTCCCCTCTGCTCTCCTCCTCTTCTCTGTTCTCCTCTCCTCTTCTCTTTCCTCCCCTCCTCTCCTGTCTCCTCTCCCCTCTCCTCTCTCCTCTGCTCTCCTCTCCTCTCCCCTCCGCTCCCCTCTCCTCTGCTCTCCTCCTCTGCTCTCCTCCTCTCCTCTCCTCTGTTCTCCTCTCCTCTCCTCCTCTCCTCTCCTCCTCTCCTCTCCCCTCCCCTCCTCTCCTGTCTCCTCTGCTCTCCTCGCCCCTCCCCTCTCATCTGCTCTCCTCCTCTCCTCTGTTCTCCTCTCCTCTCCCCCCCTCTCCCCTCCCCTCCCCTCCTCTCCTCTCCCCTCCCCTCTGCTCTCCTCTCCCCTCCCCTCTGCTCTCCTCTCCTCTCCCCTCCGCTCCCCTCCGCTCCCCTCTCCTCTGCTCTCCTCTGTTCTCCTCTCCCCTCCTCTCCCGTCTCCTCTGCTCTCCTCTCCCCTCCCCTCTCATCTGCTCTCCTCCTCTCCTCTGTTCTCCTCTTCTCTCCTCCCCTCTCCTCTGTTCTCCTCTCCCCTCCCCTCTCCTCTCCTCTGTTCTCCTCTCCTCTCCTCCTCTCTCCTCTGTTCTCCTCTCCCCTCCCCTCTCCTCTGCTCTCCTCTGTTCTCCTCTCCTCTCCCCTCCTCTCCTGTCTCCTCTGCTCTCCTCTTCCCTCCACTCCCCTCTCCTCTGCTCTCCTCTGTTCTCCTCTCCTCTCCCCTCCTCTCCTCTCCTGTCTCCTCTGCTCTCCTCTCCCCTCCCCTCTCCTCTGCTCCCCTCTCCTCTGCTCTCCTCTGTTCTCCTCTCCCCTCCCCTGTCTCCTCTCCTCTCCTCTCCTGTCTCCTCTCCTCCTGTCTCCTCTCCTCTCCTCTGTTCTCCTCTCCCCTCCCCTCCCCTCTGCTCTCCTCTGTTCTCCTCTCCTGTCTCCTCTGCTCTCCTCTCCCCTCCACTGCTCTCCTCTCCCCTCCACTGCTCTCCTCTCCTGTCTCCTCTGCTCTCCTCTCCCCTCCACTCCCCTCCCCTCTCCTCTGCTCTCCTCCTCTCCTCTGTTCCCCTCCCCTCCCCTCCCCTCTCCTCCCCTCTCCTCTCCTCTCCTCTCCTCTCCTCTCCTCTCCTCTCCTCTCCTCTCCTCTCCTCTCCTCTCCTCTCCTCTCCTCCGCTCTGCTGTGCTTCTGCTGCTTAGTCACTGCGTCTCCCTCAGGGGATTGATAAAGATCGGCGTCTAGTAAACAGGTCACAGTGATGTCACAGTGATGTAGGGCTGAGCCCAAACGTTCGAACTTTCGAACCTTCGTTCATTACGTTGGCATTCGAATTCTAAATCAACATTCAGATTTATTATTTGTAATAAAAAAAAAAAATATATATATATATATATTTTTTCTTTCATTCTGTTTTTTTCTTCACAGTTGCAGATAAAGATTAGACTACACTAATATTATAGTATTAAAAGAAACTGATGAGTTATATTCATTAAAGAAAATTGATTTAATTGATTTAGTTGGCTGGGGCTTCTCCCTGGGCTGGGTCTGGAAAGTTGATTTA
>NC_140165.1:708137-779910 GCF_963971535.1 Notolepis coatsorum | reverse complement strand
TGGGATAAACTTATTTCAAGGTACATCTGGCAAGGGCGGAGACCTAGAATTAGATACAAGAGTCTACAACTAGCAAAGAGCAGGGGAGGGGTTGCACTTCCATGTTTGAAGGACTATTATATTGCAGCTCAATTAAGACCAATGACGTGTTGGTGTAATCCAGAATATTTTGCCAGGTGGAAGGAGATTGAGATGGCGGTAACAGCAGAGTATCCAATTCAAGCTGCAATTGGGGATAAGGCTTTGATGAATGATTTAAGGGAGATGGGAAATCCATGGATTAGTTTACCACTTAAGTTGTGGAGTAAGGTAACAGCCCCAAAAAATTTAAAAGAAGCCATAAAAGTTTTGAGATGGTGTGCGTATGACCCAGAGTTCATACCCAAAAGAATGGACGTACGGTTTAAAGGGTGGGAGACTCTAGGCCTAACAGCATATTGTACCTTTTTACATCAGGGGTCAATGAAGAGCTTTCAAGATCTGAAGGTGCAGCATGGTTTGAAAAATGAAGATTTTTACAGATATCTTCAGGTTCGGCACCATATTGAGCAACTACTGAAGCAAAGTAAACAAACACTTTCTGAAAATATTTTATTAAAAGTCTTCAGAGGGGCTTATGTCTCGAACTCGAACCAAAAAACCATCTCAAGACTCTATAAGGGATTACAACAGACGAAAGGTAATTCATTGTATGTAAAACAGAAGTGGGAAAGGGAGGGAAACCTAAATATAACAGAAGAGGAATGGGAGGATTTATGTGAAATACAATGGAAAACATCAAGTTCACCAGTATGGAGAGAATTTTGTTGGAAATCCCTGATTAGGTTCTTTAGTACTCCAGCTCAAGGGAGCCACCATACCAAATCTTCCAACTGCTGGAGACAGTGTGGCCTCTCAGAGGCAAATCATTACCACATATTCTGGTCATGTCCCTTGCTGATGCCTTTCTGGAGGGAGGTCCATACAATCTTTGAAAAAGTATTCCAGGGGGACATCCCATTTAAATTGGAAAGCCTATACTTCGGCGCCAGGCCATTCGAAAATGGGGATAGATATATATTTCAGATATTAAGTGCGGCCAGCAGGAAAGCCATCACTAGAAAGTGGTTAAGAACAGAAATTCCTACAGTGGATGATTGGATTGATATTATTTATGACATTCTTAAGATGGAAAGAATTACTTTTTCTCTTAGGTTGCAACAGGATAAGTTTAGGAAGAAATGGGAAAGATGGATAATGTACATTACACCGTTACGACCTTCATTTGTTTAAGGTGTATAGATGATCATTCGGGATAATTGTTAAGTGAAACTTGTGTAAATGGAGGAGAGTATCAGGAAGATGCACCCCAACATATTATTTGGTTATTTGTTTACTTTATGGTAAATGCAGATATATTGGAGAGGTACCATAACATATAATTTTGTCTTGTTGCGTTTTGTTATTTATTATTTTTTGTTATCGTTTTTGTTTGTCTAGAAAAAAAAAGTATAGGATGTTATTGACTGTATGGGTCCTCACGCACGTAATGATACTTCTGCACTGCAACTTTTAAGTTAAGTAATAATTATTAACAATTGATGCAATTTGTACAGCAGAAGGCGAAATATATATATTGTTTGTATGGACCATGGTGAAAATCAATAAAAAGATAATTTCAAAAAAATAAAAAAAATTGATGGCTTTGTCATTATAAATGATTTCCCATATATTTTTTATCTTTGCAATTTTGTAATACAATACCAATGGGTTCAAATGGTAAAATCAGCCATTTTGAAATCCAAAATTATGCAGGTTATATTTATCCTATCCCAAAAATGACCTCATATTTGAATTCCCCATTAAGAAACACATCATTTAGACACCTTGCATGTTAGGATTTCCTTCAGATTCATGTTGGCATCAATGTATGGCCAAGGGGTGAAAAATGGTAAAATCGGCCATTTTGAAATCCAAAACAATGTAGGTAGGAGTTATCCGATTAGAAAAAGAATCCCATATTTGAATTCCCCACAAAAAGACACATATTTTAGACACCCCACTCGATTGATTTTCAAAAAAAAAAAAAAGTATGGCCCGCCCTACTCCCACGCAGACCCTCGCCGCTGAGAGATTGCGCTGTTCAGGTGAAAAGATGCGACGGCTGCCTCCTCGTGTACCGGAGGGGACACGTGATGCAAGGCTTGGTCCTCACTGCAGCCGACCAGTGGGAGGCATGGTCTAGCAACGTTCGAGACAGGGGCGGGGAGAATTGGACGATACGAAATTGGGGAAGGGAGAAGAAATTTAAAAAAATGGGGAGAAAAAGTAGGAAAAAAATTGAAAAAAACGTATGGTGGTAGTGAACGTATTGTAGCGATCAGTCATGCAGTAATGTCAGGAAGAATGAGGAGAGGTTGTATTCGTATAGGTGGTTTAATTCCAGCTCAATATGGGTTTAGTTCCCTCGTATTGCACAACACAGCTACCTGCTAATACGCTCGCTTCACAACAAACTAACGTCCGGTCCGTCCTCCCACATCTCCCTCCGGGGGGAAACAAGTAACCACACCCCCAGCTAGACAGAGCGACGGTCGCCTCTGGTGTGCGGACCACTTAACAAACATCAATCAGGTTGGAGGGGGGGGTTGAAGGCTAGGGAGAACAGGTGGGTTTTGAGGCGGGATTTGAAGCTGGAGAGTGTGGGGGAGTCTCTGATGGTCTGAGGGAGGGAGTTCCAGGGTCAGGTGCAGTGCGAGAGAAGGCCCGATCACTAGGGATGGGTACCGAATTCGGTACTTTTGAGGTACCGAACCGAAACACGTCGGTACTACCGAGTATCGAATCAAGTGAGAAACCGAAAAAAAATAAAAAATAAAAAAATAAATTAACTTTATTAATTTTTTTTTAACTTTTTTCTTTTCATGTCAACGTTCACACGCACAATATATGCTTACCTAGGCCGAAAACTGTCTAAATTGTAGTTATTTGAAGTTTGGATTTTTTTTTACGACTGAGGTAGGTAAATTAAATTTCTTGAGACTAAAGTACCGAAAAAAGGTACCGTTGGGTACCGGTATCGATTCACAGGTACCGGTATCGATTCACAGGTACCGGTATCGGTTCAAATGTGAAAGGTACCCATCCCTACCGATCACCCCAGTGTAGGGCAGTTGTAGGGCAGTTGTAGGGCAGTGTAGGGCAGTTGTAGGGCAGTGTAGGGCAGTTGTAGGGCAGTGTAGGGCAGTGTAGGGCAGTTGTAGGGCAGTGTAGGGCAGTTGTAGGGCAGTGTAGGGCAGTTGTAGGGCAGTGTAGGGCATTGTAGGGCAGTGTAGGGCAGTGTAGGGCAGTGTAGGGCAGTGTAGGGCAGTTGTAGGGCAGTGTAGGGCAGTTGTAGGGCAGTTGTAGGGCAGTGTAGGGCAGTGTAGGGCAGTGTAGGGCAGTGTAGGGCAGTTGTAGGGCAGTGTAGGGCATTGTAGGGCAGTGTAGGGCAGTGTAGGGCAGTGTAGGGCAGTGTAGGGCAGTGTAGGGCAGTTGTAGGGCAGTTGTAGGGCAGTGTAGGGCAGTGTAGGGCAGTGTAGGGCAGTGTAGGGCAGTGTAGGGCAGTGTAGGGCAGTGTAGGGCAGTGTAGGGCAGTGTAGACAGTGTAGGGCAGTTATAGGGCAGTGTAGGGCAGTTGTAGGGCAGTGTAGGGCAGTTGTAGGGCAGTTGTAGGGCAGTTGTAGACAGTGAAAGCAGTAGGTCGAGTATAAGTTGAGAATAGGCAACAGAGTTCAGAGTCGTACAATATGGGTGACAGAGCCTGGGGTGTAGGCAATGGAGTTCCAGAGGAGGGGTAGTAATAATAATAATAATAATAATAATAATAATAATAATAATAATAATAATAATAATAATAATAATAATAATAATAATAATAATAATAATAATAATAATAATAATAATAATAATAATAATAATAATAATAATAATAATAATAATAATAATAATAATAATAATAATAATAATAATAATAATAATAATAATAATAATAATAATAATAATAATAATAATAATAATAAATAATAATAATAATAATAATAATAATAATAATAATAATAATAATAATAATAATAATTATTATTATTATTATTATAAAAAAGAGTCAAATGATGCAATAGTGCAGTGCAATAAAATAGTTCTGAATTACTGTTCAACAGTTTAAAACAGTCTTTACCTCCCACTCAGGGCAAACCTCCCTCTCAGGGCAAACCTCCCTCTCAGGACAGACCTCCCACTCAGGACAAACCTCCCTCTCAGGACAAACCTCCCTCTCAGGGCAAACCTCCCACTCAGGACAAACCTCCCACTCAGGACAAACCTCCCTCTCAGGGCAAACCTCCCACTCAGGACAAACCTCCCACTCAGGACAAACCTCCCTCTCAGGACAAACCTCCCTCTCAGGGCAAACCTCCCACTCAGGGCAAACCTCCCACTCAGGACAAACCTCTCTCTCAGGACAAACCTCCCACTCAGGACAAACCTCTCTCTCAGGACAAACCTCCCTCTCAGGACAAACCTCTCTCTCAGGACAAACCTCCCTCTCAGGACAAACCTCTCTCTCAGGGCAAACCTCCCTCTCAGGGCAATTTAAAAAAAAAAATGTTTAACCAGGAAGTCCCATTGAGGTACAAGATTGGTTTGGGAGAGGGAGGTAAGGGGCTTTAGATTGTATGTTGTGAAGTTTAGACTTCAGAGAGGGAGAGCAAAGTACAGGAAAAAAAAGGTACCGTTGGGCACCGTTATCGATTCCCAGGTAAAAATAAACATTTTCAGGCTCGGTGTCCCGAACAGACCCACCGCGTAGCGTAGGCCAGATGCAAGCCGCATTTTACAATAAACCTCTGTGGGGCTGCTTATATATTTTTTTATTATAATCGCAAATGTAATCGCAATCGCAATATCTGTCAGAAAAATCACAATTAGATTATTTCCCAAAATCGTGCAGCCCTACTCTCAGGACAAACCTCCCACTCAGGGCACAGTTCCTTAGGCCAGATACTCTGACTTTTACGATTTTAAGTATAATTTCTGGGTACTTTTTACACCCCTGATGTGTGTGTATATGTGTGTGTGTATGTGTGTGTGTGTGTGTGTGTGTGTGTGTGTGTCTGTGTGTGTGTGTGTGTGTGTGTGTGTGTGTGTGTGTGTACCTGGTTCAGGATGGTGATGGTCTCTCCTTCCCTCACCGTCAGCTCGTTGTTTCCTGCCTCTGCTGTGAAGTCGTACAACACTTGGGCCTGAAACACACATCATATATATATATATTAGGGTACAGTAGAGAGAGAGAGAGACAGAGGGAGATAAAGAGAGAGAGAGGAGGTACAGTAGAGAGAGAGAGAGACAGAGGGAGATAAAGAGAGGGCGATTCTTGCTCAAATGTGAATCACGATTTTTCTCTCTAAGAATTGAGATCACGATTATCTCACGATTCTTATTTTTTTCAATAAAATCATTTATTGCACTCTTTCTTAAACAGACAACATAACATACAGTGTATAAAAGTGCTTGACTTAAACTTAAACATAACATATATCAAAGGGCTTGACTTAAACTTAAACATAACATATATCAAAGGGCTTGACTTAAACTTAAACATAACATATATCAAAGGGCTTGACTTAAACTTAAACATAACATATATCAAAGGGCTTGACTTAAACTTAAACATAACATATATCAAAGTGCTTGACTTAAACTTAAACATAACATTTTCTATTTTTATTCCAAAACATGCCATTATACATAACACCTAAATGTTTCAACGTTTGGGAGGGGCTGCTGAGAAAATTTATATGGGATGAAAAGAAACCTAGAGTCAAACTCAAAATCTTGCAACAAAAAAAAGAAGGAGGGGGACTAGCATTACCAAATTTTATTAATTATTATTACGCAGCACAGGTAAAACCGATTCTAATATGGATGAAAAACGAGATGAGACCCAAATGGAAGTCAATTGAGTTGAATCTAGTGGAATCACTCAGCACATTGATCTTCTCCAGATATAAAAAAGCACAGATCAAAATACACAATTATATATAACACATTTAAAATCTGGAGGGAAATATGTAAAATAAATAAAATTAAGGAACAAGAAATGATCTGCTTAAGACAAATAGCATGGGACCCAGATTTTTCTCCAAACAGTATTGACGGTTTTTTTAAGACATGGGAAGCTAAGGGCCTCATACGTTTCTATCAAATGTACAATGAAGGAGTGGATTCTTTTGAAAATGTAGCTAATAAATATGCCTGTCCTAGTAATCACTTTCACCGATACCTGCAAGTAAGAAGCTACTTAAGAGAAAAAGTCCAAATTAAAACTCTTGAAGATCTCCACCCCCTACTGAAATACATGATAAAGACTCAACAAAGCCATAACCTCAAAAATACAACTGGACAAATTTACAAAATGCTCCAAGAAAACAAAATTGAAGATTTAAGCTATATTAAAAATAAATGGGAGAAGGAACTGAAAACAAACATACCAGATAAGGAGTGGAATCAAAGCTTTAAAGATATCTTCCATTACATAAAATCACCCTTTTGGCAGGAGTATGCTTGGAAAATAAATATGAGGTACTTTAGAACACCATCGAGTATGTCCAAATACGCACAAAATGATCCCGGCTGCTGGAGGGAGTGTGGGGAGGAGAAGAATGCTGACCATACACATATTTTCTTTACATGTAAAAAAATTCAAATCTACTGGTCAGATATTTTAGACATAATGGAACAGATGTTTAAGGAAGTGGGTATAGAAAAACATGATATACTCTTAGGAACACGCCCCAAAAACCTACAAAAAGAAGAACTATACCTATATTTTATTTTGAGAGCTGCAGCACTTAAACAAATTACAAGAGCTTGGAAGAAACTTGAACCCCCGAAAGTAAACAAATGGTTAGAAAGTTAGAAACTGTAGAGGGCATATATAGTATGGAAAAGGTAACCTACAAAATCAATAAGAATGAAAATATGCTGGGAAAAAGATGGGGTCTCTTTAAACTATGGAGGGGTACTAGTTGACAGACAGATCAGTCTTTAAGGAAGATTTTAAGTAACAGGAAACAGTGATGATCTACTGATCAATTGTTGGGGAACACCCCTTAGGCCTACAGCTACTGTATACCTACAATGAAAATTCAAGCCTTTTTACTTATTATTATAATTTTATTTAAATTTTTAGTTTTTTGGTTGGTTTCTTTTTTCTATTAATTTCTTATTTGTTTGCTGTTATTATTGTTGTTGTTGTTTGTTGTTTTTCTTGTGTGTGTGTGGGGACGGGTAGGGATGGATGTTGGATGTGTGCCGGTCCGGGATCTATGCTGGTGCTCGCCCCTTTGTTTGTGTTTTCGTCTCCTGTTTTTTGTATGGGTGATGGGTACAAAAAAAAAAAAAGTGTCAAGATTTGGAATATGCGTATGTACATTTGTGTGGGTATGTACGTATGTAGGTATGAACAGGTGCAGTTGTGTATGTGTATGTGGGTACACTTACTATACCTAAATGTAAAATGTTTTTGTTTGACACAATAAAGTATAAAAAAAAAAAACTTAAACATAACATATATCAAAGGGCTTGACTTAAACTTAAACATAACATATATCAAAGGGCTTGACTTAAACTTAAACATAACATATATCAAAGGGCTTGACTTAAACTTAAACATAACATATATCAAAGGGCTTGACTTAAACTTAAACATAACATATATCAAAGGGCTTGACTTAAACTTAAACATAACATATATCAAAGGGCTTGACTTAAACTTAAACATAACATATATCAAAGGGCTTGACTTAAACTTAAACATAACATATATCAAAGGGCTTGACTTAAACTTAAAAGTCTCGTGTAACATACAAAATAACTCGAGTCAGAATCGTCATCGTTTAAGAAAGTTAAGTAAAAAAATAATTAAAATAATAATAAAATCTAATTAATTGCCCCAGCCCTAATATATATGACTGTACTATTAACCCTTTCACTGCCACGCGACAAAGGGTTAACCCTTTCACAACCACACTACGGGAGGTTAACCCTTTCACAACCACACTACGGGAGGTTAACCCTTTCACTACCACGCTACAGACGGTTAACCTTTAGATAAGAGAGAAAAAGCAAAAAGGCATATAAAATCATAACAATAAAAACGACAAACTCCTGAATGACATCATCCAGCTAACGGCTCCCATACAACAAAAAATACTCATTTTAGCGGGAGTTACGGCAGCCAAAAAACTGATAGCCACCATGAGATGGAAGCAACCGGGAAAACCTACAATGGTCAATAGAATAGAAATACTTTAATCATCCAGAGGGACATTCGGCACTACAGATCGCTCACAGTAAACATTTAGGTAGACAAAACAAATCACGAATAAAGAATAACAAAAAATTGCCTAAGAATAAGGAATAAAATAAGCCTAAGAATAACATAATAATAATAATAAACTACGGTCCGGGATTCACATTTCACGTTCACATTTCCTCTGTGATGTATGTGCAATCTAATATAAAATATACAGTAGAAAATACAGAGATCTACATTAAGTGTAGTGATGCACCGATGTGAAAATTGTGGCCGATACCGATAACCGATATTAATATTGCTGTTCTGGCCAATACCGATATTTACCGATGTCGATATCTCTGTATAGAAAACACTTTTTTATGATAATCAAATAAAGAGCTATTTTCCAAAACGCTTTTTTTTTTTTTTTTTTTACTTTTGTAACTTATTTTCAGAAATGACTGATATTTTGAAAATATTTGAGGCCAAAACATGTAAAAAAAAATACAAAAAAATACAAAAAAAATAAAGATACAAAAATTCCGGCCCATATCGGCCCTATCTTGATATCGGACCGATACAGATGTTTAAAAAAAACGGCCATATCGGCCGATATTATATCGGCGGCCGATATATCGTGCATCACTAATTAAGTGTAATATTGACAATGTTGTTTTAAATGTAAAAGTCCAGGAAGCCGGTAACTCTGTGCTCAGTGATGCAGTGATGCAGTGAGGCACAGAGATGCAATTGGGCTTTAACATTCTTAGATGTGATTTATATGGAGATCTCCACGGCTCGGGTAATTGGAGTTAAAGAATGCAACATTGGGTTGTGGGCGTCAGCGGCCGAGAGAGTAAAGGCCCTGATCTAGCAGCAAGGGGGGGGGGGGTGTGTCCTTTGTAATGTCTTATATATGGTCCTTTGTAATGTCTGTGGTAATATAATTGTATTTTTATATTCTGTTTTTATTATTTCTATATATTGTCATTAACACTTTCTTCGCCAGGCTTATGTACATCATTATACCCTTCTCTGCCATCTCTATTTGTCTATGGATAAGTTCCCCTTCTTTGCAGGGCTATAACCTTTTAAATTGTATTGCTAAATTGACATTACTATGGCCCATTCAACGTCAAGTATCTATCGTTCAGGATGTGGGAACGTTATACTTTTTCATTCACATATTCATACTAAAATACGGTCTAAAGTATAAGTATGTTTTTATCGTTTTCTGCAGCATTCTCCAGAACGTGATTTATAGCCCTAAATGCATTATATTGATGATCAAATACAGTTTGATAGCGATCTGCGCGAGATAAAAAATGTCAAATGGACGTGCTTCTAGAAGTTACTACTTATCATCTGATGTTGACCGGATGGGGGGGGGGTCGTTTATAATTCCGTGGCCAACGTTAGATGATTCATCTAGTGTGGGTGATATGATAATTAGAGCAGTTAGTATCGAACATGGTAAAAAAAAACGCTGAAACTCACCGCAGCTTCCTCGTAGCGTTGGGCGATGAGCGTGGAGCAAAAATATTCCTATTATGGGATGTTGAAATATGCAATCCATCTCCAGGTTGTATAATAGTATATACGTCCAAATCATGTTGTTTATCGAGTTATTGGTAACGGATCACTATCCATTGTGTCGCGCTCCAGTCCCGGGACCTATAGCGAGTGATTGGACCGAATTTGGATGAGCACCAGTTTCCGTTTCCGGTTTGAGCGATCCGCCGATCGGCCACCCATCTGGCTCTTGAACCGTTGGAGAGTTGAGAGGGGATCAACAGTAGATCTCAAGTCTCCGGGGGAGAAATATGATTGTGATCACAGATTTTTGAAATGTTGATCTCAATGACGTGTTACGGCGTCATTGGCAGAATTAGCATGGCGGGGAATGACGAGTTTAGGCGTCCTTGGCGGTTAAAGTTATTTATTATTATTGCCGTTATTGTCCTGTGAAGTCTTGTTTATTATTATTATTATTATTACTACTGTATTATGTTGTGTCTTGTTTGGTCTGTGGTTTCTGAAACTTTCTGTGGTCATGTCCTTTTCTACACAAGAGACAGGCCTAGCTTGTGGTCATCATGGGCGAGTGCTCTCACCACTAGACTAACACCCTGACACAAACACAGCTCTCACCACTAGACTAAGACACCCACCCTGATACAAACACAGCTCTCACCACTAGACTAAGACACCCACCCTGATACAAACACAGCTCTCACCACTAGACTAAGACACCCACCCTGATACAAACACAGCTCTCACCACTAGACTAAGACACCCACCCTGATACAAACACAGCTCTCACCACTAGACTAAGACACCCACCCACCCTGATACAAACACAGCACTCATCACTAGACTAAGACACCCACCCTGATACAAACACAGCTCTCACCACTAGACTAAGTCTCCCACCCTGATACAAACACAGCTCTCACCACTAGACTAAGACACCCACCCTGATACAAACACAGCTCTCACCACTAGACTAAGACACCCACCCTGATACAAACACAACTCTCACCACTAGACTAAGACACCCACCCTGATACAAACACAGCTCTCACCACTAGACTAAGACACCCACCCTGATACAAACACAGCTCAGCCTCTCACCACTAGACTAAGACACCCACCCTGATACAAACAGCTCTCACCACTAGACTAAGACACCCACCCTGATACAAACACAGCTCTCACCACTAGACTAAGACACCCACCCACCCTGATACAGACACAGCTCTCACCACTAGACTAAGACACCCACCCTGATACAAACACAGCTCTCACCACTAGACTAAGACACCCACCCTGATACAAACACAGCTCTCACCACTAGACTAAGACACCCACCCACCCTGATACAAACAGCTCTCACTACTAGACTAAGACACCCACCCTGATACAAACACAGCTCTCACCACTAGACTAAGACACCCACCCTGATACAAACACAGCTCTCACCACTAGACTAAGACACCCACCCTGATACAAACACAGCTCTCACCACTAGACTAAGACACCCACCCTGATACAAACACAGCTCTCACCACTAGACTAAGACACCCACCCTGATACAAACACAGCTCTCACCACTAGACTAAGACACCCACCCTGATACAAACACAGCTCTCACCACTAGACCAAGACACCCGCCCTGATGCTAACACAGCTCTCACCACTAGACTAAGACACCCACCCTGATACAAACACAGCTCTCACCACTAGACTAAGACACCCACCCTGATACAAACACAGCTCTCACCACTAGACTAAGACACCCACCCACCCTGATACAAACACAGCTCTCACCACTAGACTAAGACACCCACCCACCCTGATACAAACACAGCTCTCACCACTAGACTAAGACACCCACCCTGATTCAAACACAGCTCTCACCACTAGACTAAGACACCCACCCTGATACAAACACAGCTCTCACCACTAGACTAAGACACCCACCCTGATACAAACAGCTCTCACCACTAGACTAAGACACCCACCCTGATACAAACACAACTCTCACCACTAGACTAAGACACCCACCCACCCTGATACAGACACAGCTCTCACCACTAGACTAAGACACCCACCCTGATACAAACACAGCTCTCACCACTAGACTAAGACACCCACCCTGATACAAACACAGCTCTCACCACTAGACTAAGACACCCACCCACCCTGATACAAACACAGCTCTCACCACTAGACTAAGACACCCACCCTGATACAAACACAGCTCTCACCACTAGACTAAGACACCCACCCTGATACAAACACAGCTCTCACCACTAGACTAAGACACCCACCCTGATACAAACACAGCTCTCACCACTAGACTAAGACACCCACCCTGATACAAACACAGCTCTCACCACTAGACTAAGACACCCACCCTGATTCAAACACAGCTCTCACCACTAGACTAAGACACCCACCCACCCTGATACAAACACAGCTCTCACCACTAGACTAAGACACCCACCCTGATACAAACACAGCTCTGACCACTAGACTAAGACACCCACCCACCCTGACTGATGTCAATATATCACTTATGGCTATAACATTTACCTTCTTCCTGTAGTGATAAGTATTTTATTTACATATTTTAAGCGAGATTGGGCTGGTTTTAGCCACATATCTGATTCATAGCAAACACCAGCATCAACACCAGCGCATCTCTATGTAAAATGGTATTTTATCATCATTATGGTTGCGATCTTCATGATTACGATCATTGCAGCATTAAATAAGAGACGGTTGGGTTGCATTGATATACAGTACAGACAAAATAGGCTATCTATTGCAGTCGTTTTGACAGATTTTCCATTAGCAACATGACCCTGCAATATTGTTTTTCTAGCTTTGTCTAGCTTCGATTCTACATGACCTTTTAAAAAGGTATTTGAAACACTTAACCCTTTCACTACCACATACAGAAGGTTTTCGTTTCACTACCATACTACAGAAGGTTAACCTTTCACCACCACACTACAGAAGGTTAACCTTTCACCACCACACTACAGAAGGTTAACCTTTCACTACCACACTACAGAAGGTTAACCATTTCACTGTGACAATACGGAAGGTTAACCCTTTCACCGCCACACGACAAAGGGTTAACCCTTTCACAACCACACTACAGAAGGTTAACCTTCTGTAGTGTGGTGGTGAAAGGTTAACCTTCTGTAGTGTGGTAGTGAAAGGGTTAACCTTCTGTAGTGTGGTAGTGAAAGGGTTAACCTTCTGTAGTGTGGTAGTGAAAGGTTAACCTTCTGTAGTGTGGTGGTGAAAGGTTAACCTTCTGTAGTATGGTAGTGAAACGAAAACCTTCTGTATGTGGTAGTGAAAGGGTTAACCCTTTGGTAGCTAGTGTGGTAGTTAAATAAACGCTTTTCAGCCTCGTTTGTGATACAGAGATTGTGTTCTCTCATTACAATATCAATAATGTATTGTAGTTGAGCACTGGCACAGTCACAGATACAAAACAATAACAACAACAACAACAACAACAACAACAACAACAACAACAACAACAACAACAACAACAACAACAACAACAACAACAACAACAACAACAACAACAACAACAACAACAGCAACCTGTGACACATGATAAGAGCTAGAGTCACTAGGCTGCCAGCGTTAAGGAGGGCAGCCAAGCACACAGCCAGGCAGGCAGGCAGGTAATAAGGCCTGTGTGCACTTGTTGTTGCGACAGCAGCTCGTGGCTCATTAGCCAACACCTGTGGCCTGCTGGCTGCAAGAACATCGCCCCCCCCCCGTCACAGACATCATTGCCCCACTTATTTAGAGATTTACATTAGAATTTTGAGAAAACGTCAACGGTCTAACAATGACGATGACTGGCTACTGGTCACTGAAAGATAGCGAGAATTCTGAGGAAACGTACAAAAGACTGCATTCTGTTGTAGTGTGTGTCACTGTGTGTGTGTCACTGTGTGTGTGTGTGTGTGTGTATGTGTGTGTGTGTGTGTGTGAAGGGGTGGGGGCCGCCAAGAGGAAAGGTCTGGCTATCCGGGGGTCAATAATCTTTGACCTATGGGACTCCATGCAGCTCTCTCCCCCCTCTCTCTCACTACACATCCTGTCAGCTGAGCGCTTCCCTGTCTCTACACCTGAAATAGTCTCTCTCTCTCTCTCCCTCTACTGTACCTCCTCTCTCTCTCTTTATCTCCCTCTGTCTCTCTCTCTCCCTCTACTGTACCTCCTCTCTCTCTCTTTATCTCCCTCTGTCTCTCTCTCCCTCTACTGTACCTCCTCTCTCTCTCTTTATCTCCCTCTGTCTCTCTCTCTCTAGTGTACCTCCTCTCTCTCTCCCTCTACTGTACCTCCTCTCTCTCTTTATCTCCCTCTGTCTCTCTCTCCCTCTACTGTACCTCCTCTCTCTCTTTATCTCCCTGTCTCTCTCTCCCTCTACTGTACCTCCTCTCTCTCTTTATCTCCCTCTGTCTCTCTCTTTATCTCCCTCTCTCTCTCTCTCTCTACTGTACCTCCTCTCTCTCCCTCTACTGTACCTCTTCTCTCTCTTTATCTCCCTCTGTCTCTCTCTCTCTACTGTACCTCCTCTCTCTCTCTTTATCTCCCTCTGTCTCTCTCTCTTCCTCTACTGTACCTCCTCTCTCTCTCTTTATCTCCCTCTGTCTCTCTCTCCCTCTACTGTACCTCCTCTCTCTCTCTCTTTATCTCCCTCTCTCTCTCTATACTGTACCTCCTCTCTCTCTCTTTATCTCCCTCTGTCTCTCTCTCCCTCTACTGTCCCTCCTCTCTCTCTCTTTATCTCCCTCTGTCTCTCACTCTCCCTCTACTGTCCCTCCTCTCTCTCTCTTTATCTCCCTCTGTCTCTCTCTCCCTCTACTGTACCTCCTCTCTCTCTTGATCTCCCTCTGTCTCTCTCTCTCTCTTTATCTCCCTCTCTCTCTCTCTCTCTCTCTACTGTACCTCCTCTCTCTCTCTTTATCTCCCTCTGTGTCTCTCTCTCCCTCTACTGTCCCTCCTCTCTCTCTCTCTCTCTCTCTTTATCTCCCTCTGTCTCTCTCTCTACTGTACCCCCCCTCTCTCTCTCTCTCGCCCCAATCCTACAGCATTATACAAACATGTGCAACATTAATGTCTATGTGGCACCTTAATATTAATACTACAGTAGGCTGGCCTGAGCTGACAGAGCCATATGGAACCGGTTACAGCCTATAACACACACACCCCTTTTTCTGCAAAGTCACGTGTTGGTACAGTAGCTTTATTATTATGGCACTCGCAAAAAAAAATTGTAGTGAGGAAAAAAAAGAAACTCCTACCTTCAATGCCATCGCTGTGTACATTTACAGTAGTGTCCCCTCCACGTATTGAACACACCCTGCGCGCGCATCGGCGGAGCGACGTCAACAAACAAGCGACGGGCGGTTTGTTTGTTTGAAACAAAAACAACGCCCTCGACGACGCACAATAATATAATATAATAATCCGAGGTACTTTAAGGGGTATATGTATATCAGTAACTTGGTGTAGCTACTTCTCTCTCCACCACAGGACTTCCAGGATCCTCGCCTTGTTGGGAAGAAGGGGAGGGGTTAGGAACCCGGAAGAAGGGGAGGAGGAGGAACCCGGAAGAAGGGGAGGAGTTAGAAACCCGGAAGAAGGGGAGGAGGAGGAACCCGGAAGAGGGATCACCTCGCTAGGGGGCGTTTTGTTTTCATCTGGATGTTCTGCAGCGCCGGAGAATCCTCTCACTGGCATCCTGTGGCAGCCACAGGACGCGCGCTGATTGGCATAAAGTACGGAAGTATCTCGAAGTACGTCTGCGCTGATTGGTGGCGAGGGACGTCACTCTACATTGGGCCTAGCCCCTCCCCCTTGACCAAGCTTTGTGCTGCACTGCTCTGGTTAATTAAGAATTGTGATAATTAATCACCAACTGACCATGTAGCAACCAGTAGTAATCACCAATAATCCCCTTAGCAACCACACAGGCTCTGCCAGACCTAAACGTAATCTCACAAGTTGCAAAAACACTTTCAAGAACAGATAATCATCCAGACACAAAAACCATG
This sequence comes from Notolepis coatsorum, assembly GCF_963971535.1. Classification (NCBI taxonomy): domain Eukaryota; kingdom Metazoa; phylum Chordata; class Actinopteri; order Aulopiformes; family Paralepididae; genus Notolepis; species Notolepis coatsorum. Next base: position 763,998 of record NC_140165.1, on the reverse strand, counting down.
CTACATAGCATTACTGACATAGAAAGTCTAACAGAAAGACATAAACAGTCACTTTGCACAGGGTGTCCAGTTGTATGCGTTTGCCCTTCTGCACTGTCCCCAACTTTGTTCACCCGAAGGGTTAACTGGGTTTTACTGAATGAACCAGACCGAATTACCTTTCTCCATTTTTTTTATATTCAAAAGGTTTGTTTTCATTCTTTCAACACTTCAGCAATTTTTAGCCAGTAGATGGATGGTCTTTATAGTTCTAGCCTTTAGCATTTAGCAATTAGCAATTAGGTAAACAACCTGAGAACAACACAGAAAAATACAAAATACACATTGGAAGTTAAAGTTAATTAAATTACTCTACCATTATGCATCATACAATTTGTCTATGCAATGTACAAAGATGATACACTCTTGTGACTACTGTAATGTGGGCTAGTGAGTAACAGTAAACACTTAAACCATACATAAATACATCCCCAACTTAACAGTGTACCCCATCATCATATATACACACACAAACACTTTTTTTTTTTTATCCACTTTTTCTCCCATTTTTCAATTTGTTCTCCCATCCCAATTTCGTATCATCCAATTCAACCCTCCCCTGTCACGGACGCTGTTTCTTGCCTCCCACAAGCCGGCTGCAATGTGGACTAAGTCATACATAGCACAAGTCCTTTCCGATACTTAAGGTAACAGCAGTCGCATCTTTTCACCTGCGCAGCTCGATCTCTCAGTGGCGAGGAGTAACGAGTGGGAGGCTCACGCTGCCCCCGACACTTCCTGATTCTACTGCGCAGGCGCACCAACCGACCTGTAGGAGTCGCTGTCCACAACGCCCGATCCCCACCCATCAGTTTCCCACCCCCTAATACGGCCAATGTGTATTAGTACGGACGACCAGCTAAACTGAAAGCAATGTGGAGCGCTGGGCGCCCAGCGTCTCCAGTATTCGTGGCGAGCGCCTTGCCCACTATACCACGTAGCCGCCCTACACACAAACATTCTTATCGGCTGCCTATCGGAATTTTGAACAGAGCACATGCAGTCCATGGAGAATGTTCTTCAGACTGATCTGTTATTAAAAGCACTACTAACAGGTGCTGCTGATTGAACCCTGATTGGGGTGACAGTGTGTTGGTTCAGGAGGTCTAGTTTGACTTGACAAAGGGTTACAAATTGTATTGCGCACAAATATAATCAATATTAGGGTAATGTGGGGTACATTAGGGTAATGTGGGGCTGTACATTGGAGGTGGTTGGGGGGGGGGGGGTAATGGAATGTTCTTCTGTGACAAACTTTATTATCGTCATTCTATCTTCATTTAGAAAGTGAGTTTAGTAGGAGGAAATTCAATTTTAAACATCAGTTTGAACTTACCACACTTAAACAGATGTGTCCTCCTTCGGTTATTGGTAAAGTTGTGGAATTCTCTCCATAGCGAGCTTAAGGGATGTAAATAATGGTGTTTGTCAATTCAAAAAGAATTGTAAAAAAAAAGTGTCAGTATGAAAGTCAAATGTGATCTGAATAGTGAGATATTTTCTTTTTTTTCTTTTATTCTTTATTATTATTATTATTATCATTAAATTTTTTCTTGTTTAAACTGTGGATTGTTTGTTTCTTTGTATATGGTATGAATTATTATTTTGTGTAAATTAGGTTGTACGCCGACCATCAAGTAAATACTTGTTTAGTTTAGGAATAAGGGGCAGGTAACTATAAGATTTATTCTTCTTCCATCCTGCTCCTTTTGACCATGGTATGGTATTTATGATTTTGTATGAAAAACTCTATGATTGTATTATTTCCATGTGGCAAATAAAACTGTGAATCTGAATGATCTGTTCTGCGGATACAGAGGCGTCTCGTCTGTTTGTCTTGGCCTCCCCCTGTCATGCTGCTCAGCTGACCTCACAACATGTAAATATAAATAATAGTCAAACATAAGAAGTACATTTAGCTGCAGAGAACACCGCAACAACACTTCCGGTATTATGAGCTCGTTGGAGAGAGCACTTCCGCGTTGCATGGAGCTTGTGAGCGGAAGGGGGGTTGCACTTCCGCGTTCGGTTTGCGCGATCTGATTGGCCACTGACGTTTTCTTCAGCGCCAATCGCGTTACTCCTAACAATCGCACCAGCAGGCTGTTACCCTAACCTTAACCAACTAACCCTAACCTTAACCAACTTCGAAAGAGAGCGACTTCGAAAGAGTCGCCAAGCTTAACCAGTTTGTTAGGAGTAACGCGATTGGCGCTGAGAAAAACGTCAGTGGCCAATCAGATTGCGCAACCCGAACGCGGAAGTGCAACTCCGTTAGGGAAAATATACACGCGGGGGGGGGGGATGGGGCGCGTCTATTCGAAAGGCAACCGGTTCATGATTCCGCGTTCGCGTTTTGCGCTCTGATTGGCCACTGCTGTTTCTGGTCGCACCAATCGTGTGACGGCAAGTTCTTTCGCCGGTTAAGCTTAGGCACTCTTTCGAAGTTGGTTAAGGTTAGAGTTTGTCTTAGAGCAGGGCGATAGAACACCAGCCCTGATTCCAAACTCTAACCTTAACCAACTTCGAAAGAGTCGCCTAAGCTTAACCAGTGATAAACTAGGCGTTAGGTAGTTTGCTGCTGGTCGAGGCAGGGAATGGGCGCGTCACACGATTGGGCGCACATGTCACATGACCAGAAACGTCAGTGGCCAATCAGATTAGCAAAACGCATGAACCGGTTGCCTTTCGAATAGACGCGGAAGCCGTAGCTACAACAACCACTTCTTCTACTTCTTTTCTATTTTATTGGCGGTTGGCCAATCACTTTCGATGAGCATTGCCGCCACCTACTGATAAGGAGTGTGGATCTGGATGTTCTAAATCCTATCAAATAAACCTGTTGTTCTCAGAAAATAAAATAAACTCGTCATACAAACTTCTCCAGAATTTCTTTGCAATGTCAGCTGTAACTGAGGGGTACAATTCCCTGACTGTATTACTAGATATGATACTTACTACCACTACCTTTGTACTTTATATTCGGCCACCCAGTACTCGGCATAAATATATTATGATAAACACTCTCACGTAGATGAAACGGATCCAACACAAATGTACGAAGTCGAAGTATGCGTTTATTACTACACAGCAATGGTGTGTAGAGCAAGCACTCAATCACTTAATTACATTTATGAATTGCAATAGTATGCACTTTTATGGCAAAGAGTATTCGTTGGTATATCAATAGAGAATGTCCAATCTCTGGTGGCGCAGGCGGTAAATATACGACCTGGAATAGTTAAAGAATAACAGCAATGATACTTTAATGATTATAAGACTGGATACACTAAGGGGGGTAATCCGGTCGCTTGTAAGACAACAGGAGTAGGAGGGGGGGGGGGGGGGGTAGAGTCTGGCTGCCTCGTCCGGCCAAGGGTATCCTGGGTGAACCCACAGTTGTGCAGCTCGGTGCGCCAGCGATCCTTGGACCACAGATGAAAGCAGGTGGACTCTCTGTGAGCCGGCTCTCTCCGGTCCACGGGGGAGAGACGTGAAGCGACCTCGTCTTGCAGAGCGTCTCCTCACCTTGCGTCCTCTCCAGGGGGGGGGGGTTCCAACACACGGCAGTGTCGGGGGTCTTTATCCATGGAATAATCACTGTACACAAAGCATAATCCGTGCCTGGGAAGGCGGGCTGTCGTCGGTAGAATAATCCGGTATACAGGTCCACTCGCTCGTCGGCTCTGGGGCTCCTCGGATGCAGTCTCACATGGGGTCGACCATCCTGGATAAGCAGCCAGTTCTCTGCCCGAAACGATGGGGTACTGACTACGATAGTATTCTCACCGCACGAAGCACTACATATGAATAGACTATTATTAGCTTAATAGACTACGTCCAACTCGACGATATAGTGCCAAATATGACTATTCAAATATTAATATACACGATGTCTCAATACCGATGGTAGGCCGAACTTGGCCTTACTCCCACACGTGGCGTCGCGGGGAGGCTTTACGTCTGTCACTCTATTGGAGGGTAAGAAACTGGACTGAAAAAGGAAGTCCTACTTTAGTAGCGCAGTATATATACGCACTATGAACAAATAGTACCGTTAGTGGTGCGGTAGCCAGATTCCTACGCGGAACTAGGACTTGTTCGTACATGTTGAGCGGTACGTTTGAACTGGGTCTGGGGGGGTATGGCAGCCTGGCACCAAGGTCTCGACCAATAGTAGAATGGATACTATTATGGGATGTTCAGTAGGCTAGAATGGATATTCAATGCATATTGTACAAGGAATATACAAGGGATATCAAGGAATATTAGAGAATATACAAATACAATTAAATATATAATAAATATATATATTCGGTTTAATCTGGCCCTTCACAACATCAGCTATTTTAAGTGCAATCTTTTCACTCTGCAATTTCCTGATAATAACTGTTCTTTGCTGTCTGCGGGGTGGGGGAAACTGTACAACTGTACAAGCAAAACTGTACATTGATGTACCTTGTAAACAAAGGTAAAGACGGTTTCACTGGAATTGTGTTGTTAGGGAACAGTTTGGACCCTAGTAGATTACCATATTGTATTAGCAAACATTGCAACCGGAAATAAACGTTGGTCCATTTAGCTTTTACTGGTTGCTTAGGGGAAGGGAACTGTCGACCTACGGCCCCTAGCGGCCATGTTCCCACCAGAGCACAATCTGAAATCATTTCCCCACGGCCCAATTTCCTAAACGAGTGCTGTCAAAAAATTAACAAATTAATCTCACAATTTTCTGTAATTAATCTAGATTAAAAATAGCATTTTTCTACTTAAGACCGAAGCTTGTAACAGATATGTACTTGAGTAAAATCATGGAATTAATGTAAAATCAACACAAAGAAAGTATATTTAGATTCAAAGACTATTTTATTAATAGCTTTCTTTGAATACAGTGTCTCTCCTGTGAAATACAAATGTTCAACAAAACCATCAACATTGACTCAGCTTTAAAGACCTCTTTCTTATATCCGCGGCGCTAACAGAAGTAAAAACAACCCAGGCCCGTGTTAAAGTGCAGACTGGCTTAGAGGACGATAATGTCTTGTATATGAACTACCAGTGATATAAATCATATTAACAACAAAATGTGTTCCATCTTCATGTCGGATGATTTTCAAAAAGGTGCATGGGTCAATGCAAAAAAAGAACAAGCTAATATACTGCTGAAAGTTCAGAACGTTGAACATTGTTCACTCCATAGATTAAAAAAAAATTAACGCTTTAAATAATTAACTTAATCTCCAAAGTTAAAGCATCAACTTTGACAGCCCTAATTAATACACATCAATAGCAAATACATTCAAATCTGGATTTTTTTTTCTCTCTCTTAAAAGATGACTCCTTTCAAATTCAAATGGCACTGAATTATCTTAAATAAAATAGTCTTAAGCAGGATAACAAGTGACCCTCACCATGGACACACACACACACACACACACACACACACACACACACACACACACACACACACACACACACACACACACACACACACACACACACACACACACACACACACACACACACACACACACACACACACACACACACACACACACACACACACACACACACACACACACACACACACACACACACACACACACACACACACACACACACACACACACACACACACACACCTCTCTCCCATCTTAAATGTCACAGTCCACTTTATAGAATCTAATAAAACAATAACAATAATTGTTTTGCTCCCCGGTGCTGCTTTTGTTTATTAAAAATCACATCAACGCCGCGACACTCTGACCCAGCTGACGGAGCCGGGCCTCCACCTCCCGGTCCCGCGGGCTCCGTCTCAGCAGAGGTCCCAGCGCCGCCGCCGTCTCGTCCGGACAGAACCGCCCCCCCGTCAGCCGCGAGCAGAAGTCCCGACACGCGCCCGCCGGCAGCCATTCGGGAGGAACGACCTCGACGTCACAAGAGTCTATAATCCCGTTTTTTATCTCGACGCTCACGTTCGCGGTGGCGGTCCGGTTGTCGTTGTCGTTGGACAGCAGCGGCAGCGCGGTGGCGGCGACGCTGAACTTGGGCGTCTTCCCGAAGGTCCACTCCCAGGCCTGGAGCTCGCGGGTCATCCGGTGGATCCCCGGGAAGGCCCGCTCGTCGCTGGGGTCCACCGGCGTCACCGCGCCGCTCACTCCGAACTCTGAGAAGATAAGGGAGGAGAATAGTTCACGTGTTGTTGTTGTTATTGTTATTATTACAACTGTAGCGTTTGACAACTACACTGCCGTCTAAAACACAACGGTAAATGGCTGCTTTTTTATAGAACAGCTTTTATCCAAAGAGCTTAACAATTTTGTTCCTCACATTTTGTTTCTACACGGCATGTTATAACTAGATATTTTCATGTTATAACTAGATATTTTCACGTTATAACTAGATATTTTCGCGTTATAACTAGATATTTTCACGTTATAACTAGATATTTTCACGTTATAACGAGATATTTTCATGTTATAACTAGATATTTTCATGTTATAACTAGATATTTTCATGTTATAACGAGATATTTTCATGTTATAACGAGATATTTTCATGTTATAACTAGATATTTTCATGTTATAACGAGATCTTTTCATGTTATAACGAGATCTTTTCATGTTACAAGAAGATATTCTCATGTTATAAAAAGATATTTTCATGTTATAACGAGATATTTTCATGTTATAACGAGATCTTTTCATGTTACAAGAAGATATTCTCATGTTATAAAAAGATATTCTCATGTTATAACGAGATCTTTTCATGTTACAAGAAGATATTCTCATGTTATAAAAAGATATTCTCATGTTATAACGAGATCTTTTCACGTTATAACGAGATCTTTTCATGTTATAACGAGATCTTTTCATGTTATAACGAGATCTTTTCATGTTATAAGAAGATATTTTCATGTTATAACGAGATCTTTTCATGTTATAACGAGATCTTTTCATGTTATAACGAGATCTTTTCATGTTATAACGAGATCTTTTCATGTTACAAGAAGATATTCTCATGTTATAAGAAGATATTTTCATGTTAGAAGATATTCTCATGTTATAACAAGATTTGTTCATGTTATAACAACATATTTTATAACAAAGTGTTCATGTTATAATGTGATACTGATGCACCGCGCCGCTCACTCCGAACTCTGAGAAGATGAGGCGGGAGTAGAATAAGAGTGTAGATCAAAAATGTATGTTACTTTTCTACCAATCTGTATCAGAGAGTCTCATCAGATACGGTATTACAGCCTGGTTTGGTAACCTGTCTGTACAATTAAAGTCCAAACTGGTCCGTCTGATGCAGACAGACTGCATGGAAGATCATAGGGGTGAAAGGTCACCCATCCCCTGCAGTGTATTTTTGAACAGGCTACTCTAAGGCAAGCCAATAGAATAGTCTTGGACCCCTCCCATGTCTTACATGCCGAGTATGAGCTACTGCCCTCTGGCAGGAGGTTTAGAGTTCCACGCTCTAGACTAAATAGGTTTAAAAACTCCTTTATTCCGATCGCAGTTAAACTTTTAAATAGTGCCAGATAAAGGGCAACTATCGAACGGACATTTGGTTGCTATATTATCGTGTATACTATAATATTATAATATTAATATTATATTATTTGTGTATACTATTCTAATGTGGCGTTGCCAGACATCCTGCTGTGCAGGTACTTTACTGTATATTTTATATTGTGTATCGTTTGGAGTCAGTTGTGTTGTGTCATGTCTGTATGTATGTGTCTGTGGCTGCAAGTCATGTATGTCTGTATGTGTCTGTGGCTGCAGTGGGTGTAAGTCATGTATGTCTGTATGTGTCTGTGGCTGCAGTGGGTGTAAGTCATGTATGTATGTATGTGTCTGTGGCTGCAGTGGGTGTAAGTCATGTATGTCTGTATGTGTCTGTGGCTGCAGTGGGTGTAAGTCATGTATGTCTGTATGTGTCTGTGGCTGTAGTGGGTGTAAGTCATGTCTGTATGTATGTGTCTGTGGCTGTAGTGGGTGTAAGTCATGTCTGTATGTCTGTGTCTGTGGCTGCAGTGGGTGTAAGTCATGTCTGTATGTATGTGTCTGTGGCTGCAGTGGGTGTAAGTCATGTCTGTATGTCTGTGTCTGTGGCTGCAGTGGGTGTAAGTCATGTCTGTCTGTATGTGTCTGTGGCTGCAGTGGGTGTAAGTCATGTATGGCTGTATGTGTCTGTGGCTGCAGTGGGTGTAAGTCATGTCTGTATGTCTGTGTCTGTGGCTGCAGTGGGTGTAAGTCATGTCTGTATGTCTGTGTCTGTGGCTGCAGTGGGTGTAAGTCATGTCTGTATGTCTGTGTCTGTGGCTGCAGTGGGTGTAAGTCATGTCTGTATGTATGTGTCTGTGGCTGCAGTGGGTGTAAGTCATGTCTGTATGTCTGTGTCTGTGGCTGCAGTGGGTGTAAGTCATGTCTGTATGTATGTGTCTGTGGCTGCAGTGGGTGTAAGTCATGTCTGTATGTCTGTGTCTGTGGCTGCAGTGGGTGTAAGTCATGTCTGTATGTCTGTGTCTGTGGCTGCAGTGGGTGTAAGTCATGTCTGTATGTCTGTGTCTGTGGCTGCAGTGGGTGTAAGTCATGTCTGTATGTCTGTGTCTGTGGCTGCAGTGGGTGTAAGTCATGTCTGTATGTATGTGTCTGTGGCTGCAGTGGGTGTAAGTCATGTCTGTATGTATGTGTCTGTGGCTGCAGTGGGTGTAAGTCATGTATGGCTGTATGTGTCTGTGGCTGCAGTGGGTGTAAGTCATGTCTGTATGTATGTGTCTGTGGCTGTAGTGGGTGTAAGTCATGTCTGTATGTATGTGTCTGTGGCTGTAGTGGGTGTAAGTCATGTCTGTATGTATGTGTCTGTGGCTGTAGTGGGTGTAAGTCATGTCTGTCTGTATGTGTCTGTGGCTGTAGTGGGTGTAAGTCATGTCTGTATGTCTGTGGCTGTAGTGGGTGTAAGTCATGTCTGTCTGTATGTGTCTGTGGCTGTAGTGGGTGTAAGTCATGTCTGTATGTATGCGTCTGTGGCTGTAGTGGGTGTAAAGCCCAAGACACATTTCCCAGCTGATGGGACAATAAAGTGACTCTTGACTCTTGACTAGTTCACGTGTTGTTATTATTACAACTGTATCGTTTGACAACTACACTGCTGGCTGCTTTTTTATAGAACAGCTTTTATCCAAAGCGCTTAACAATTTTGTTCCTCAACATTTTTTTACCCACTCACTCACACGTTCACACACCGACGGCGGAGGCGACCGTGCGAGGTGCCGACCGACCTGCTCATCGGGAGAAGTTAGGGGTTAAGTGTCTTTGCTCAAGGACACATGGACACGCTGCTTCGGGAGGAATCGAACCGGGAACCTCTGGATTACCAGACGACTGCTCTATACCTCCTGAGCCACTGTCGCCCCCTACACAAAACATGCACAGGTACATTAGAGCTGCTCGCTTATGGCAAAAAAAAATCATAATCGCGATTATTCTGGTCAATATTGAGAACATGATTACTCATTGGTGGCTCGGGAGGTTCCATTCCCGCTCCCTCCCCGGGCAGCGTGTCGAAGTGTCCTTGAGCAAGACACTTAACCCCGAGCAGGTCGGCACCTCGCACGGTGGAACAAATTGTAAAGCGCTTTGGATAAAAGAGTTATATAAATGCACCATTTGCCATTCATAAACACAAGTCACACCTCCCCCCCCCCCCCCCCCCGCGCCCCTCACCGGAGCCGTACTGCTCTGCCACCGCGCTCATGACGACGTCGCAGTCCAGCGAGGGGTCTTGGTCCAGCAGGTTCTTGACGGGGGCGGGCACGCTGGGCGTGGCGTTGCTCCGGATGCCCGCGCACGTGGGCTTCAACAGGGCCGACAGCGTGGCGCGGTCCGCGCAGCAGAGCAGGGTGCAGTGGTGATAGGCTGACGTCCTGCCCAGCTTCGCAGCGGTGCCTTCCATGCGGAACAACAAGACGTGAATGAATGAATGAATGAAAACTTTATTTAACAGATTGCAGAATGGGTACAATACAGTACGGCTCAATACACACAATTGTTAAGGGGATGCAGACCAGAGAAAGACTTTCGTCTTGTTTACATCAGGGTCCCCCCGTTTTCAATTCATCATAACATTTATGACATACCAGATCTCCAAAGCCCAACAGCCCCCCCCCCCCCCCCCCCCCCCACGGTACCTGATATTTTATAGTGCCCGTTGAGCAGCACGTCGAACCTCTCGGTGGCCTGCACGTCTAGCCCCGGCCGGAGCCTCCTCAGGGCCCCTGTCACCACCCGGAGGTTCCTGTGGCGGTCGTAGTTCTTCTTGGACGTGAAGAAGGTGAAGTTGACGTTCCCCAGGTCATGGAAGACGGTGCCCCCGCCGCTGCGTCTCCTGGCCAGCGGCACACCTGATTGATCGATTGATTGATCGATTGAAAATAGTTGAAAACAGATTGCAGAATGGGTACAAAAAAAGAGAGAGAGAGAGAGAGAGAGAGAGAGACAGACAGGCAGAGAAAGAAAGAAATAGAGACAGACAGAGAAGGAAAGAGAGAGGCAGAGAAAGAAAGAAAGAAAGAAAGAAAGAAAGAAAGAAAGAAAGAAAGAAAGAAAGAAAGAAAGAAAGAAAGAAAGAAAGAAGGAAAGAAAGAAAGAAATAGAGACAGACAGAGAAGGAAAGAGAGAGAGGCAAAGAAATTAATGAATGAATGATTGAAAACTTTATTTAACAGATTGCAGAATGGGTACAATATACAGTACGGCTCAATACACACAATTGTTAAGGGGATGCAGACCAGAGAAAGACTTTCGTCTTGTTTACATCAGGGTCCCCCATTTTCAATTCATAGTGACATTTATGACTTACAGATATAAAGATCTAATCTAATCATCTAATCTAAACTAAACATGACATTTATGACATACAGATATGCATGTAGCAGAGTGAAGTTGTTATGCTAGATCATGGACAGAAACTTTTATCTTTCATCTTAAATAAGTAGGTCAAGACGGAAACACTCTTATTTTGAAGGAACAAAGTGGACCGAGCTCACTCTAGTGTTTTGGAGGGGTGTCTTGGTTATTAGTTTATATTAATTTCCTCATATTGAGTTACTGATTCTCCAAATGAAATCCCTTTTGGGCTTTTATAATGGGTTTAGAGAGGATAGGTCATATTTCCAGTTGAGTATTTGGTGTACTGTAAATACTTTAAATAATGTAAATAATGGTTTAGCCGGTTCGACGGCAGGAGAAACGCCGGCGGAAGTGATCTGCCTCTTTGAGTGTAACGTGGAGGAGAGCGGAGGTATGCACTTTCGGTTACCTAATAATTGGTTGAATTGCTATGTATAAATTGTAATATTGATTTATGTTTTGGTTTTGGTTCTGAAATCGTCCTGTGTGTGATGACATTAATTCGTCCTGTGTAAAACAGCCACAGTACCGTCGTGTACTAACTCGTATTCTGTTAACAATAACAGGTGGACTACACCGGCTATGACGGTAGCTCACCATCTTGTTGTGCTGTTTTTGGTTCGATAACAGGTATGAACCGTTGTTTTTGTATTTCGGTTTAATTAATGCTTACACACTGTCTTTCATTTCATATTATTTCATATGTTTGCTGAAGTTGACTTGTATTGAGTTAAATGTATTTGGTAGTAGCCAACATTTGCTGTAACTGTGGATGGCGCGCTGTTTTGAATGTGCGCGCTCTTTGAGTGTAACGTGGAGGAGAGCGGAGGTGGACTACACCGGCTATGACGGTAGCTCACCATCTTGTTGTGCTGTTTTTGGTTCGATAACAGATCACCAATAAAACCAGATGTCAAATGAGTATCGTTGTTGGAGTCTACTTCTACACCACACCAGACACAACGCAGATTGGATCACGCTACACACAGTACTGTTACATTTGTGACATACAGGATATGCAAAAATATACAGTACTGTTAAACAGATCCTAACAGTAAATATGTACAACACATACGAGGGGGAGGGACCTGTACATTAGGAGGGGGTGGGTGGGAGGGGGGTTCAGACATTCTCTCCCTCTCTCTCATATTATGGGATGGCGTGCCTTTTAATTGCATATTGTCTCCTTCCTCCCTCTCCAAGATCTGATCTGGGATCAGAAGCAGAGCTCTAATAAAAGGAAACTAAGACTGGAAGCAGACCAGAGAAAGACTTTCTTTCGTCTCGTCTACATCAGGGTCCCCCCCATTTTCAATTCATCATAACATACACGACATACAGGTCAGGTATACAGTCTACTGTTACATCTAGACATTTATGACGTACCTGTGCGTCTCATGAGCTGAAGGTCACACTCCTGCCAGGGGTTCTGGTGTCTGCCGATCACCACGGCCGGCGAGTTCCTCCACAGGAGGAAGACACCCCTGTTTGGAATGAATGAATGAAAACTTTATTTAACAGATTGCAGAATGGGTACAATACAGTACGGCTCAATATACACACAATTGTTAAGGGGATGCAGACCAGAGAAAAACTTTCGTCTTGTTTACATCAGGCGGCCCCCCATTTTCAATTCATAGTGACATTTATGACATACATGACATGCATGACATTTATGACATACACAACAAACATGACATTTATGACATACGCAACATACATGACATCATGACATTTATGACATGGGGACAACATACATGTATTACAGTACTGTTACATTTGTGACGTATACGATATGCAAATATACAGTAGTTACCCAGAGATCCTGACAGAGAGTATAATATATACATATGAGGTTTGAATGAGTTGTTGACCTGTGTTGCAGGTCCACGTGGTCGTGGATCCAGTCCTCCAGGGCCAGGTTCTCATAGATGTCGGTGGACAGTGATTGTAGAACTGACCCCTGGACTCCTCTGTTGTCCTCGGCTGACAGCAGGAGGGTGCTCTGGACTCGGACCCATCGTAAACACACTAAGCGCCTAGTCTGGCTTCCTAACAGCGACAACGTGCGTAAAATCATTGCGTAAGTTTGAGCAATTATAAAAAAATATATATATTATTATTATTATTATCATTGATTAATTAAAATGTGTGCATTACATGATGTGTCAACGATAAATAATAATGTGTTCCTCAAAGTTTTCGAGGCTGATGTTATTATTAGAGCTCTTCTTCTTCCGGTGTTCTTCTTCCTGTTTCTTTTGCAGGTGTTGTTTCCGTGGTGCCTTTTCAGTCGGCGCCATCTACTGGTGAAGCGGAGTGTGTGCGTGGCGTGCCCCTCCCCTCTCTCTGTCTCTCTCTCGCTGCCTCTCTCTTTCTGCCTCTCTCTGTCTCTCTCTCTCTTTCTGCCCCTCTCTCTCTCTCTCTCTGCCTCTCTCCTCTCTCTTTCTGCCTCTCTCTGTCTCTCTCTCTCTTTCTGCCTCTCTCTCTCTCTCTCTGCCTCTCTCCTCTCTCTTTCTGTCTCTCTCTCAATTCAATTCAATTCAATTCAATTCAAATGGGCTTTATTGACATGGGAAACATACGTTTACATTGCCAAAGCCAAACAAAACAAAACAAAACAATCAAACAGAGAAAACAAAAGAAATCAGTACATTAGTTACAGACGGAATTTCTTGTACAGTCTTTATGGTGGTTGTATTCCGCTGGATGTCCTTTTCTTGTCACAGCAGCTCACAAATCTTGCTGCTGTGTTTGCACATTCTTGTATTTCTCCCAGTAGGTATGGGAGTTTTGAGTTATTGTCCATGTTTTCTCTCTCTCTGCCTCTCTCCTCTCTCTGCCTCTCTCCTTCTGCCTCTCTCTGTCTCTCTCTCTCTTTCTGCCTCTCTCTCTCTGCCTCTCTCCTCTCTCTCTCTTTCTGTCTCTCTCTCTCTCTCTCTCTCTCTGCCTCTCTCTCTCTCTCTGCCTCTCCACACACACACACGCACACTACACTGGCTGACTCAATGCTGCCCCTGACAGGTTTATAAATGAACAACAACTACAATACAATTTATTCAGCACTTGTTTTTAGATTATTGTTTGCCGCAAGTTTGCTGCACATTCGTTATACCATTTCATTGGCAAACAGTCACACCAACAAATTCTGCTAAACAGAAAACATAGCACTACTGCACTTCAGCTAAATCTATTATTTCCATGGGCTGTAAAAACAACAGACAAAATACTATTATAACTGTTGTTTATTATTTTGATCGTGTTACACCAGCCTTTCAGTATATCATTCAGAAGAAAAATAGTAAATGAAAATTCACAAACATTTTCTAAACTTTAAAAATATAAAATTCAATAAACAATTAAACAAAATAAGTAAGAAATAAGCAATAAGCAAGAGAGACATGAATGCCCCACACATCGACACCATGGCCTGGGAGGCTCCCTTGGCCTTGACCCAAGGAGATGGTGCATACTGCACACGTGTGCATCCAAGCCCATGTGGCCCTAAATACTGCGCATTAAAGGGATAGTTCTGATTTCTGGACATTAAGTACTCGCCAGAGTGTAGTCGTGACTCGTGCAGCTATTACCTTACTTATCGAGTTCCATGGTCAGAGTTTTGGCCCGGGGGTTCCAAGTGAACCGGAGAGCAAGGGTCTCTAAACCCAAACGTTTTAATCCACAGCACAACACGCAGGCAACAAGGCTGTTGCCCAATTCCAACACAAGACTGCTTTGGTTCTGTGACCCGGTTTCTGCCTCATGTCTAAAGCTTCCCGGTTTGCTCAGAACTAGAGCTTTGGACCGCCTACACTACTGGCGAGTATTTCATACAAGTTAATGTCCAAACATCCAAACTATCCCTTTAATATTTCTAATTGGGATGTTGTGTAACAATACTGTGTGCTGATTTCTGTGACCTATGAGCAGAATTTGTAGGACTAGTAGGGTTTTCCAATGAAAACCGAGTGGGAAACTGAATAAATTCATTTTATTTGTAAAGCGCTTCTCAGGAACCTGAAGTCGCTGACATTAGGCGGAGAAACAGTGAAAAACAAAGGAACAAAAGGAACAACCACGGGGGAAACAGGGAAAACAGCATGAGATACACAGAAACATAAAGCCACAGCAACAAACATCAAAACAGGTTGGAGGGGGGGGGGGGGGGGGGGGTTGAAGGTTAGGGAGAACAGGTGGGCTTTGAGGCGGGATTTGAAGGTGGAGAGTGTGGGGGAGTCTCTGATGGTCTGAGGGAGGGAGTTCCAGAGTCGGGGTGCAGTACTCGAGAAGGCCCGATCACCAAAGTTTTTAAGTTTGGACGACGGGACAGTGAGGGAGGCAGTGGAGGAGGACCGGAGGGAACGGGTGGTGCGGTAGGAGAGAAGGAGAGAGAGGGGGAAGGTGAGAGCGAGAGAGAGAGAGAGAGAGAGAGAGAGAGAGAGAGGGAGAGAGAGGGGGAAGGTGAGAGAGAGAGAGAGAGAGAGAGAGAGAGAGGGAAGGTGAGAGAGAGGGAAGGTGAGATAGGGGGAAGGTGAGAGAGAGAGAAGGTGAGAGAGAGAAGGTGAGAGAGAGAGAGAGAGAGATAGAGAGAGAGAGAGAGAGAGAGAGAGAGAGAGAAGATGAGAGAGAGGGAAGGTGAGAGAGGGGGAAGGTGAGAGAGAGAGAAGGTGAGAGAGAGAAGGTGAGAGAGAGAGAGAGAGAGAGAGAGAGGGAAGGTGAGAGAGAGAGAAGGTGAGAGAGAGGGAAGGTGAGAGAGAGAGAAGGTGAGAGAGAGAGAGAGAGAGGGAAGGTGAGAGAGGGAAGGTGAGAGAGAGAGAGAGAGAGCGAGGGAAGATGAGAGAGGGAAGGTGAGAGAGAGAGAAGGTGAGAGAGAGGGAAGGTGAGAGAGAGAGAAGGTGAGAGAGAGAGAAGGTGAGAGAGAGAGAGAGAGAGAGAGAGAGAGGGAGAGGGAAGGTGAGAGAGGGGTAAGGTGAGAGCGGGGTACCGTAGGTACCAGCGAACAAAGGACTCCTATGATTTGGACGAACAACCATGAGAAAATATCAGAACTGCGGCACATACCGGTGATTTTAAATTCACTTTTAATCCTTTGAACTTTGAACCTGGAGCCCGGTGCCAGAGAAAAAGGTCATGGGGTCACCAAATGTGCTGTATGGATAGCAGACACTTGATTGATTGAATTGATTGAAAACTTTATTATTAACAGATTGCAGAATGGGTACAATACAGTACGGTTCAATACAAACAATTGTTAACACTTTGGATGTTTACATTGCCAAAGCCAAACAAAACAAAACAAAACAATCAAACAGAGAAAACAAAAGAAATCAGTACATTAGTTACAGACGGAATTTCTTGTACAGTCTTTATGGTGGTTGTATTCCGCTGGATGTCCTTTTCTTGTCACAGCAGCTCACAAATCTTGCTGCTGTGTTTGCACATTCTTGTATTTCTCCCAGTAGGTATGGGAGTTTTGAGTTATTGTCCATGTTTTCTCTCTCTCTGCCTCTCTCCTCTCTCTGCCTCTCTCCTTCTGCCTCTCTCTGTCTCTCTCTCTCTTTCTGCCTCTCTCTCTCTGCCTCTCTCCTCTCTCTCTCTTTCTGTCTCTCTCTCTCTCTCTCTCTCTCTGCCTCTCTCTCTCTCTCTGCCTCTCCACACACACACACGCACACTACACTGGCTGACTCAATGCTGCCCCTGACAGGTTTATAAATGAACAACAACTACAATACAATTTATTCAGCACTTGTTTTTAGATTATTGTTTGCCGCAAGTTTGCTGCACATTCGTTATACCATTTCATTGGCAAACAGTCACACCAACAAATTCTGCTAAACAGAAAACATAGCACTACTGCACTTCAGCTAAATCTATTATTTCCATGGGCTGTAAAAACAACAGACAAAATACTATTATAACTGTTGTTTATTATTTTGATCGTGTTACACCAGCCTTTCAGTATATCATTCAGAAGAAAAATAGTAAATGAAAATTCACAAACATTTTCTAAACTTTAAAAATATAAAATTCAATAAACAATTAAACAAAATAAGTAAGAAATAAGCAATAAGCAAGAGAGACATGAATGCCCCACACATCGACACCATGGCCTGGGAGGCTCCCTTGGCCTTGACCCAAGGAGATGGTGCATACTGCACACGTGTGCATCCAAGCCCATGTGGCCCTAAATACTGCGCATTAAAGGGATAGTTCTGATTTCTGGACATTAAGTACTCACCAGAGTGTAGTCGTGACTCGTGCAGCTATTACCTTACTTATCGAGTTCCATGGTCAGAGTTTTGGCCCGGGGGTTCCAAGTGAACCGGAGAGCAAGGGTCTCTAAACCCAAACGTTTTAATCCACAGCACAACACGCAGGCAACAAGGCTGTTGCCCAATTCCAACACAAGACTGCTTTGGTTCTGTGACCCGGTTTCTGCCTCATGTCTAAAGCTTCCCGGTTTGCTCAGAACTAGAGCTTTGGACCGCCTACACTACTGGCGAGTATTTCATACAAGTTAATGTCCAAACATCCAAACTATCCCTTTAATATTTCTAATTGGGATGTTGTGTAACAATACTGTGTGCTGATTTCTGTGACCTATGAGCAGAATTTGTAGGACTAGTAGGGTTTTCCAATGAAAACCGAGTGGGAAACTGAATAAATTCATTTTATTTGTAAAGCGCTTCTCAGGAACCTGAAGTCGCTGACATTAGGCGGAGAAACAGTGAAAAACAAAGGAACAAAAGGAACAACCACGGGGGAAACAGGGAAAACAGCATGAGATACACAGAACCATAAAGCCACAGCAACAAACATCAAAACAGGTTGAAGGTTAGGGAGAACAGGTGGGCTTTGAGGCGGGATTTGAAGGTGGAGAGTGTGGGGGAGTCTCTGATGGTCTGAGGGAGGGAGTTCCAGAGTCGGGGTGCAGTACTCGAGAAGGCCCGATCACCAAAGTTTTTAAGTTTGGATGACGGGACAGTGAGGGAGGCAGTGGAGGAGGACCGGAGGGAACGGGTGGTGCGGTAGGAGAGAAGGAGAGAGAGGGGGAAGGTGAGAGCGAGAGAGAGAGAGAGAGAGAGAGAGAGAGAGAGGGAGAGAGAGGGGGAAGGTGAGAGAGAGAGAGAGAGAGAGAGAGAGGGAAGGTGAGAGAGAGGGAAGGTGAGATAGGGGGAAGGTGAGAGAGAGAGAAGGTGAGAGAGAGAAGGTGAGAGAGAGAGAGAGAGAGAGATAGAGAGAGAGAGAGAGAGAGAGAGAGAGAGAGAGAGAGAGAGAGAGAGAAGATGAGAGAGAGGGAAGGTGAGAGAGGGGGAAGGTGAGAGAGAGAGAAGGTGAGAGAGAGAAGGTGAGAGAGAGAGAGAGAGAGAGAGGGAAGGTGAGAGAGAGAGAAGGTGAGAGAGAGGGAAGGTGAGAGAGAGAGAAGGTGAGAGAGAGAGAGAGGGAAGGTGAGAGAGGGAAGGTGAGAGAGAGAGAGAGAGCGAGGGAAGATGAGAGAGGGAAGGTGAGAGAGAGAGAAGGTGAGAGAGAGGGAAGGTGAGAGAGAGAGAAGGTGAGAGAGAGAGAAGGTGAGAGAGAGAGAGAGAGAGAGAGAGAGAGAGAGAGAGAGAGGGAGAGGGAAGGTGAGAGAGGGGTAAGGTGAGAGCGGGGTACCGTAGGTACCAGCGAACAAAGGACTCCTATGATTTGGACGAACAACCATGAGAAAATATCAGAACTGCGGCACATACCGGTGATTTTAAATTCACTTTTAATCCTTTGAACTTTGAACCTGGAGCCCGGTGCCAGAGAAAAAGGTCATGGGGTCACCAAATGTGCTGTATGGATAGCAGACACTTGATTGATTGAATTGATTGAAAACTTTATTATTAACAGATTGCAGAATGGGTACAATACAGTACGGTTCAATACAAACAATTGTTAACACTTTGGATGCCAGCCATGCGGGGCACTAAAGGGCTCCGTATGCCAGCGTCCACTTCAATGATAGAGCTCTCATATTTGCAAACGCATAAACTATGTCTTAAATTATGGCTCTAATCTGGCCGTTGCTTATCAATGACTTGTTTGCAGTCAACATTGTCGAAACAGATTGTTTTTTAATCGGTTCATTTCCGCTTTATACCATTTTGAAAAACGCTAGTTTTTAAGTTTCAGGAAAATATAAAGATTCTGTGATAATCGCCCTTTACTGGAATATTCTGGAATACACAAAAAACGTTGTAATTTTTTGGCCTATTTATGAATCGTTTTCAAATAAACGCTAGATTATCGATAGTATGTGTACTTATGCACGCTAGAGAAGCGAGCTGAAAAATCAATTCTCTCATTTCCTGATCAGCACACACACACACACACACACATAGGGCACACGTTGATATCTCTGTGAAAAAAGTTCTGATTATCCTAAGACTGGTAAAATAGATTCCTTACCTCAGATAAGATGTTCTCCAAAAAGATTATTCCAATTCCTGATCACCATTCCAAATATCGATCGCGTTTATTGATCCCACGCTTGGTACTGGAAATATGTATTCCACGCTGTTTTGGGGTCTGCAATGAATCTGATCCTCTCGGGTGACTTGTCTGAGAAGTGAAATGAGGAAGCTGGATTCCCCCCCCCCCATGTGTTTAGTTCAATCCATTCCAAAGGGGTGCAGTACCACAGGGAGAGACGATAGAGGGCGGTATTTTCCCAATGGAGCTCAGAGAGTTTGCAGCACTAACGTGAGACTAGATTGATGAAATATGAAGCGAGATTTATCGTTGCTGGCTCTCAGCGGTCGGCATGAACTAACGATAAATCTCGTCGCTGGCACTCAAAGTGTTAAGGGGATGCAGACCAGAGAAAGACTTTCGTCTTGTTGACATCAGGGTCCCCCCCAACTGTTGTCTATCACTGTGCCAAGTTTCATAAAAAGAGACCAGTCAGTTCTATGGGTTGCCATTTGGTGCCGTCAGATGGGGTCGTGTTTACCGCATCCTGAGAAGAATGGACGTCTTCTGAAAACTTCACTGCAATGTGGAGATGTTTTGCGGTGGAATTATAATAAAAATTGTATTCAAAAGGAACACACGAAAAATACAACCATTGAACATCTGACTTATAACATCTGAACATTCTTGTATTCATTGTTGTTTCTTAAATGTGCACTGTTGAGTCCGAGCACGAAACACAAGAATATCATTACCTGCCATGTCCCTTGTATTTTTGTGTATTTGACAAATAAAGAACTTGAACTTGAACTTATTGAGGAAAGACAAAAACACAACAAAGGACGTAAACATAAAAAAATTAAAACCACCCCAAAACATCTCCCAACCGCATCCCACCCCAGGACCCATAGGACTAAGACAATACAACAATTGGACTAACACAATGAATAAAGATCAGGTACTGTGTACATACTGTAATTGAAAGCAAGCCAACGGACAACAACAAAAAATAGTTATGAGAATCAAAATGAAATGAGTCACAAGATAATTATCCTTGCCGGTTTCAGCTGCTGTGAGCCACATATTCAAGTTAGTGGACAGGGTGAGCAGCTTTAAGTACCTGGGAGTCCACATCACAGAGGACCTGACATGGACAACACTAGGGCTGACCCCGATTAGTCGAATAGTCGACTAATCGATCGAAAGGAGCCGTAGTCGACTGCCAACCTCTTAGTCGAATGAAAAAAAAGATTTATTATAATTTTTTTAATTTTTTTTATTTTGTATCATTCTTTCCAAAAGCAATGAGGCCTAGAAGCGTGGCTAACGCTAATGGCACGCATACCAGAGGCTAACTGCCTAAGAAAACAGGCACAGAGGCACTGAAAGAGGATTTCACCCGTCTAATGAACACACTAGACTAGACAAATATCAAGATGTATCCATCAGTGGACCAATTGCATGCGTTTGCAGAGGACAAGAAGCCTTCAGTCGACTCCTTCAGATGAAGGCTTGCATCCAACTCACAATTTTTTATGTGAGTTGTCACCTTCGTGTGTGAGGGAGATCCCTCCCCCCCACCCCCCCCCCCTCCAACAGCCCTGCAACACCCCCACCCCTCCCCCCTCCTTCCGCACATGGCGCTGTGAGTTGGCCGCCAGTCTGTTTGCGGTGGTGAATGTGCATTATGTTTTGTCTCAAGGACATCATCAAAGCGCATGTAGGTGATTTTATGCTCTGTGCCATTATTACTACCTAAAATGTAATAAATTGTGGAATATTACTGTAATGAGCTGTATGTGTATGAACCAAGCGTCCTATGGTCTCACACTCTTAGGAGCATAACAGAAAAAAGCATTCCATGTGAAAGTATTCTGTATTTTTGCATGTCAACTAATAAAGAAACTTGAACTTGAAACTTGAACTAGTGTGGTAGTGAAAGGGTTAAGCTTCTCTACTGTGGTAGTGAAAGGGTTAATCCTCTGTAGTGTGGTAGTGAAAGTGTTAAGCCTCTGTAGTGTGGTAGTGAAAGGGTTAACCCTCTGTAGTGTGGTAGTGAAAGGTTAACCTTCTGTAGTGTGGTAGTGAAAGGTTAACCCTCTGTAGTGTGGCAGTGAAAGGGTTAACCTTCTGTAGTGTGGTAGTGAAAGGTTAACCTTCTGTAGTGTGGTAGTGAAAGGTTAACCCTCTGTAGTGTGGTTGTGAAAGGTTAACCCTCTGTAGTGTGGCAGTGAAAGGGTTAACCCTCTGTAGTGTGGTAGTGAAAGGGTTAAGCCTCTGTAGTGTGGTAGTGAAAGGGTTAACCCTCTGTAGTGTGGTAGTGAAAGGTTAACCCTCTGTAGTGTGGTAGTGAAAGGTTAACCCTCTGTAGTGTGGTAGTGAAAGGGTTAACCCTCTGTAGTGTGGTAGTGAAAGGTTAACCCTCTGTAGTGTGGTAGTGAAAGGGTTAACCCTCTGTAGTGTGGTAGTGAAAGGTTAACCTTCTGTAGTGTGGTAGTGAAAGGTTAACCTTCTGTAGTGTGGTAGTGAAAGGTTAACCTTCTGTAGTGTGGTAGTGAAAGGTTAACCTGTAGTGTGGTAGTGAAAGGTTAACCTTCTGTAGTGTGGTAGTGGAAGGGTTAACCCTCTGTAGTGTGGTAGTGAAAGGTTAACCTTCTGTAGTGTGGTAGTGAAAGGTTAACCTTCTGTAGTGTGGTAGTGAAAGGTTAACCTTCTGTAGTGTGGTAGTGGAAGGGTTAAGCATCAGTCCACGTTCTTGTCGCTCCAGGCTCTGGACTTCCTCTTCGCCAGCTCCATCCAGGGGGGCGGGGCTCCGAGTGACATCACAGCCGCCGGCGTCGACGGAGACGAGGACTTTGGTGTCGGGCGGGCGCTCGTCTGTGATGATGATGATGATGATGATGATGATGGATATGGAGGAGGAGGTAACGACGGGGGTTTTGCGGTCAGTCGGGCACTCGGCCGTGTTGACGACGACGACGATGATGATGATGAAGGCTTTGACGTCGACGGCGCGCGCGGCCGTGACAACGACCCATACAGAGGCGGGGGCAACGATGGACGTCTCGCCGTCACGCGGGCGCCCGGCTTAACCGGCGCCGAGGAGCGACCTGCAGCCCACGGTGGCGGCGGCGGCGGTGATGACGACGGTGGTGACGGCGGTGGTGATGATGATGATGACGGTGGTGATCGTGAAGATGGCGCCGGTAGTCTCTTTGCCGTCGGTCTCACATTTAGCTGCGAGGGCGGCAATAGCGACGATGATGATAGTGATGAATATGGCGGTGGTTGTTGTAGCGATGATGAAGATTTAGCCGTCGCTCGCTCGCTCGGTTGTGACGGCGTCAGTGAGGATGGCGATGGTGCTAGAGATGATGCTGGAGATGGAGGTTGGGTGGCTGGAGGTGGAGGCTGCACAGGGGGAGGCCGCTGGGCTCCTCCCCCAGGCCCGGGTGCTCTCTCTGGGCCGGTGCTCTGGGGGCTCGGGGGCCTCTTGGTCCTCTCCCTGGCCAGGGACCTCCAGGGCGGCTCTGGGCCTCGCGGGGCAGCGGGCAGCGGTGGCAAGCCTGTACAAAATGGAGTTCACCAACGTAATCATTAACCCTTTCACTGCCACACGACAGTGTGACAATACAGAAGGTTAGCCCTTTACTATCACACAACCGACGGCGATGCTCCATCATTAGCATCCGCGGATGCGGAGCTAATGATGCTAATGATGGAGCATCGCCGTCGGTTGTGTGATAGTAAAGGGTTAACCTTCTGTCGCGTGGCAGTGAAAGGGTTAAAATTTAGGTCCTCATGGCAACATTTACACAGATATATTTTGATCATATTTAGTTCTCTGTCTCAATCAAGGAATAAATCAACTAAATCAACTAATATACGTATATATATAATATATATAACTATTATATAGTTAAACTGGAATAACAATGGAATAAGATAAAATAAGATATAATAATTGTATTATCCTCAATATAACAAGTGTGTCTTTCAAAGATATGTATGTATGTGTGTGTGTGTGTGTGTGTGTGTGTGTGTGTGTGTGTGTGTGTGTGTGTGTGCGTGTGTGCGTGTGTGTGTGTATGTGTGCGTGCGTTCTGTGTGTGTGTGTGTGTATGTGTGCGTGTGTATGTGTGCGTGCGTGCGTGCTGTGTGTGTGTGTGTGTGTGTGTGTATGTGTGCGTGTGTATGTGTGCGTGCGTGCGTGCTGTGTGTGTGTGTGTGTGCGTGCGTGCGTGTGTGTGTATGTGTGCGTGCGTGTGTGTGTATGTGTGCGTGCTGTGTGTGTGTGTGTGTGTGTGTGTGTGTGTGTGTGTGTGTGTGTGTGTGTGTGCGTGCGTGTGTGTATGTGTGCGTGCTGTGTGTGTGTGTGTGTGTGTATGTGTGCGTGCTGTGTGTGTGTGTGTGTGAGTGCCTGTGTGTAGACACACAAACCTCTCGGAGCTTTTAACCCCTCGTTGACCGTCTCTCCATGCCTTTGGTCCACCGTGACAGAGGTCGCCGGCGCCCCCCTCCTCAGAACCCGAAAGTCACCCTTAACCTTTGACCCGGGGCCGACCTCCCCGGACGCCGCGACCTCAGCGCTGTGCCGCTTGACCCCGGGATCCGTCCAGCCGGCGCTGGGGCGATACTGAGAGGTGGACCTGAGCTTTACGCCGAACGCGCTTCTCCTCTCTACCTCCTCTTCTTCCTCTCCTCTCTCGCTCCCTCCCTCCTGTTCCTCCTCAACCCTTCTCCCCGTCCCCTCTCCTCCCTCTCTCTCCTCCTGGTCACCCCCGCCTCCTCTCTTCGTCGCCAGGGCCGAGGCATCTAATCCCGCGGGGGTCTCTATCTTTCCTAGCGAGGGACGACGCCCAGCGTCCCCTCTGTGACCTGTATCTCTTCCTCCTTTTCCAAGTCCCTCTCCTCCTCCTCCTCCTCCTCCTCCTCCTCCTCCTCCTCCTCCTCCTCCTCCTCCTCCTCCTCCTCTTTCAGAGGATGGATATTGGATACCCTTTGCTTTGGCCTCCCCTTCCTTTCCTCCTCCTCCTCCTCCTCCTCCTCCTCCTCTTTCAGAGGATGGATATTGGATACCCTTTGCTTTGGCCTCCCCTCCTCCTCCTCCTCCTCCTCCTCCTCCTCCTCCTCCTCCTCTTTCAGAGGATGGATATTGGATACCCTTTGCTTTGGCCTCCCCCTCCTCTCCTCCTCCTCCTCCTCCTCCTCCTCCTCGTTCAGAGGATGGATATTGGATACCCTTTGCTTTGGCCTCCCCTCTCTCTCTCCCTCCTCCTCCTCCTCCTCCTCCTCCTCCTCCTCTTCCATTCCCCCTCTCCTCCCCTCTCTTAAAGCCAGCTTTTCGGGGCGGTCCCGGCTGCACGGTAACCCGACTAGCGGGCTGGCCATTGGTCTGGGCTCCAGGCTGAATAGCAGGCGTTGTTGTTGTTGTTGTTGTTGTCGTGGTCGTCGACACACTAGAGTGAGTAGTAGTTTGAGATGTAGGCCGAGGAGTGGACGGCTTGGTAGTAAACACAGCGGTAGACCTACTGCCCTCCACTGGTTTTGAACGTCGTTCCGTCACATTCCGAGCCCCGTCCGCCACACTTCCTCCCGGCTTCAGGCCGCTCTGGTGAGCGGTAGGGTTAGGGTTAGCGGTAGGGTTAGCGGTAGGGTTAGCTGTAGGCTTAGCGGTAGAGTTAGCTGTAGGCTTAGCGGTAGAGTTAGCGGTAGGGTTAGCTGTAGAGTTAGCGGTAGAGTTAGCTGTAGTGTTAGCTGTAGTGTTAGCTGTAGAGTTAGCTGTAGTGTTAGCTGTAGTGTTAGCTGTAGTGTTAGCTGTAGTGTTAGCTGTAGAGTTAGCTGTAGTGTTAGCTGTAGTGTTAGCTAGAGGGTTAGCTGTAGTGTTAGCTGTAGTGTTAGCGGTAGGGTTAGCTGTAGAGTTAGCTGTAGTGTTAGCTGGAGGGTTAGCTGTAGGGTTAGCTGTAGTGTTAGCTGTAGTGTTAGCTGTAGGGTTAGCTGTAGAGTTAGCTGTAGTGTTAGCTGGAGGGTTAGCTGTAGTGTTAGCTGTAGTGTTAGCGGTAGGGTTAGCTGTAGAGTTAGCTGTAGTGTTAGCTGGCGGGTT
The DNA here is from genome assembly GCF_963971535.1 of Notolepis coatsorum. Taxonomy (NCBI): domain Eukaryota; kingdom Metazoa; phylum Chordata; class Actinopteri; order Aulopiformes; family Paralepididae; genus Notolepis; species Notolepis coatsorum. The sequence continues at coordinate 738,495 of NC_140165.1, read as the reverse complement.
AGCTGTAGTGTTAGCTGTAGTGTTAGCTGTAGTGTTAGCTGTAGAGTTAGCTGTAGTGTTAGCTGTAGAGTTAGCTGTAGGGTTAGCTGTAGGGTTAGCTGTAGAGTTAGCTGTAGTGTTAGCTGTAGTGTTAGCTGTAGTGTTAGCTGTAGTGTTAGCTGTAGAGTTAGCTGTAGTGTTAGCTGTAGTGTTAGCTGTAGAGTTAGCTGTAGTGTTAGCTGGAGGGTTAGCGGTAGTGTTAGCGGTAGGGTTAGCTGTAGTGTTAGCTGGAGGGTTAGCGGTAGTGTTAGCTGTAGGGTTAGCTGTAGTGTTAGCTGTAGTGTTAGCGGTAGGGTTAGCTGGAGGGTTAGCGGTAGGGTTAGCTGTAGTGTCGGGGGAGGAAAGAGTCAAAGGCGTAACAGGTGGACGACTGGGCTCCTGGGTGGAGGAGAGAAGGGCGGAGTTATAGATGTCAGCTGGAGCGCCGCCGCTGTGATTAGAGGAGGACGGAGTGACGGGAGAGAGAGAGGCGGGGTCGTGCGTCGTGCGGGGATTGGCGGACGGATGGGTCATTTCGGGGGTGGAGCCGGGGAGGGAGGGTCTGGGGGTGACGGAGGCAGGTGTTTCTAGCAGGGCGGAGGTCTCCAGAGGCAGGGGGTGGAGGAGGTACAGAGGGTCGGTGGAGTCCTCCTCAGACCGCACCGCCATGTCTTCACCAGCAGAGGGGGCCGAACGCCAGGGCTTTCCCTCTGGGCGCTCTGTAGAAGAGATGGACGTGTTTTTAGTGCATTTCATATATTGACCCTTTATGCTTTGGAATATAAAAGGTGGCCATACCAGGGACAAATTATGACTTGAATTATGAATGATGATAGTCTATTCATTCTCAAAGGCCTAGTCCAATAATTGCTGGGTAAATAAAGGTAAGTAAAATTCATTTTTTTTTTTTTTTTTAACTTGTTACACACACACACACACACATACACACACACACACACACACACACACCCAGGTTCTGCATCTCGAGGGAAGGATCGAGAGAGGTGTTGCCAGCCACTCCTCTTTTCTTCTCTCCCTTCTCTTTTTTCCCCTCCTCATTTGCGTCTCTTCCCTCCACCGCCCCCTGTTCTCCCTCCTCCTCCTCCTCCTCCTCCTCTTTCTCAGACAAGGCCAGGTCCAGGTCACTCAGGTTCTCCGAGGGGGGGCGGCTCGACCCCTGTCAGCAGGCGAAAGGAATAGACAGACAGCAGGGCTTGACATAAACTTTTTGGCTCACTATACACTGTGGCTAGTGGTTTTCCAAAGTCACTAGCCACTCAGCATTTTCACCAGGCAAAAATCACCAGACTAAATAATTTTTTCATCAATACGTTCCCATTTTATAGCGTGATGAATATGTTTAAAATCAAAATGCATATGATCGGTATCATGTTCCACCATGAATGCATGAAGGGGGGGGGGGGGGCGTCGTTTCTGATTATTGATTACCAATAACGGCATTCGTTATTGTAGCATCATACACTGATCTCACTATGAATTGAAAATGGGGGACCCTGATGTAAACAAGACAAAAGTCTTTCTCTGGTCTGCATCCCCTTAACAATTGTGTGTATTGAGCCGTACTGTACTGTAACCATCTGCAATCTGTTAAATAACCCTCAACCTGTCTGTTTGACCCTTCTTCTTTCGTGTAACGTCAGAGGTCCAACTCCGTATCTTGTAGCCATGCCCTTAACTCTGGTCCCACATCAAAGAGGCTGGCTTCCGAGGGTGGTTTGTATATCTTCAACACCTCCCTGTCTACTGGCGCGGTGCCCCTGGCCTTTAAATCAGCCGTCATTAAACCACTACTTAAAAAACCGAACCTCGACCCTCTAATCTTGAAAAATTACAGACCCATCTCCAATCTTCCGTTCTTATCCAAAGTGTTAGAACGGATAGTCGCAACGCAACTTAGTCTACACCCTCCTCAGACAGACAGTAGGGCAGCATGTGGTAGTCTACACCCTCCTCAGACAGACAGTAGGGCAGCATGTGGTAGTCTACACCCTCCCCAGACCGACAGTATGGCAGCATGTGGTACTGTGGTAGTCTGTACACCCTCCCCAGACCGACAGTAGGGCAGCATGTGGTAGTCTACACCCTCCCCAGACCGACAGTAGGGCAGCATGTGGTAGTCTACACCCTCCCCAGACCGACAGTAGGGCAGCATGTGGTAGTCTACACCCTCCCCAGACTGACAGTAGGGCAGCATGTGGTAGTCTACACCCTCCCCAGACCGACAGTAGGGCAGCATGTGGTAGTCTACACCCTCCCCAGACCGACAGTAGGGCAGCATGTGGTAGTTCTACACCCTCCCCAGACCGACAGTAGGGCAGCATGTGGTAGTCTACACCCTCCCCAGACCGACAGTAGGGCAGCATGTGGTAGTCTACACCCTCCCCAGACCGACAGTAGGGCAGCATGTGGTAGTCTACACCCTCCACAGACAGACAGTAGGGCAGCAATGCATGTGGTAGTCTACACCCTCCTCAGACAGACAGTAGGGCAGCATGTGGTAGTCTACACCCTCCCCAGACCGACAGTGGGGCAGCATGTGGTAGTCTACACCCTCCCCAGACAGACAGTAGGGCAGCATGTGGTAGTCTACACCCTCCCCAGACCGACAGTAGGGCAGCATGTGGTAGTCTACACCCTCCCCAGACCGACAGTGGGGCAGCATGTGGTAGTCTACATCCTCCCCAGACCGACAGTAGGGCAGCATGTGGTAGTCTACACCCTCTCCAGACCGACAGTAGGGCAGCATGTGGTAGTCTACACCCTCCCCAGACCGACAGTAGGGCAGCGTGTGGTAGTCTAATATAATAATAATAATAATAATAATAATAATAATAATAATAATAATAATAATACGTTTATTTGTATAGCACCTTTCATACAGGGGATTCCAGTTCAAAGTGCTTTACATCAGTAAGAAATAAGACATCGGACTTCCGGTATGAGAGCGGAAGGGTAGCACGCATGCGGTGAGGCTCCTGGTCAAAAGAGTGAAAAACGGAGAAATAAAGACCCGAAAAGTGACGACAAGTGATTAAAAATGAAGATGCAAACGAGAAGGAAGGAGGAGAAAACAATTATGAAGGAAAGAGAAATGGAGGACTCACAGGAAGAGGCGAGTTCGATGGAGCAGAACCCCCGAGGCGAGACCGAGAAGGGGCAGGCGGAGGAAGGGGGAGTTTCGGCTGAGACGGACAAGGGAATGCCAGGATGGGCCGTGGTCATGCAGGCCGGGATATTGGCGACCATAAAATTGAACTCGGACACGATGCAGGCGACCATAAAACTGAACTCGGACACGATAAGAAATGATATTGGGAAGTTACGGGAGGAATTGAGGAAGGAACAGGAGGACTTCAGAGGTGAAATGAATACAGAACTCAAAAGGGTGGATGAGAAGATGGCGGAACAGGACAGAAACGTAACAGAGGTACAGACTAGAACGGCGCAAACGGAGGAATGGAACACAGAGATACACGAGGTGTTAACATTCAAAAACAAGAACAGATGGAGACAAAGATATCGGACATGGAGGGGAGGTCACGGAGAAATAACATCAGAATATGGGGATTGAAAGAAGGAGTCGAAGGGGAATCGGTGACCCAATATGTGGAAAAGCTTATCAAGGAACAACTGGAGGAGACGGGACTGGAAAAAATGGAGATACAGAGGGCCCACAGGGCGTTGGCTCCGAGACCGAAACCGGACAGACCTCCGAGGGCAGTGATTATTAACTTTCTGAGATTTGAGATTAAGGAATTGATACTCAGAACCGCGTGGACCAAGAAGATAGAAATCGAGGGGAAAAGACTGTCGTTTGATCACGATTACTCGACAGCGGTAGCAATAACACGCAGGTCCTACGCGGAATTCTGAAAGAAAACGGAATGAAATTCCAATCACCCATGACCTCGCTAAGGATTCACTGGAAGGAAGGGACAGTGACGTACGCGACGGCGCGGGAGGCGGCGGAGGAGATGAGGCGACGGGGGATGCAGATGGTGGAGGACGAAGAAGGAAGGGGACAGGAGGGCCAGACGCTGAGCCTGCGGCAGAGATTGGAGAAAGCACGCAGATGGACCAGAGTAGGAGATCGAAACCCGGGAGAGGAGGGAGGAGAGAGGAGAAGGCCGAGGTGAGACGTGACAGACCGAAGGCGGAGACGGACGAGGAGGCCAGAGACGGAGAAGGAGGGGAGAGGAGGCGGGAGGATACGAACGGATGAGTACACGCACAAGAGATTGAAAAACTATCCAAATAGAGACAAAATATAGAAACTGAAATAACATATACATAAACACACATTCCCAGGTAGAGGCAGGATATAGGAACGAACATAACGTATACATGGACACATAATACACATGCTGATGGAGGAAATAAATGGAAATATAATTAGGTATGATAGACGGAACACAGAACATATTGAAACAAATACATAGACACACGCTGCGAGTAACACAGTTGGAAGGGATTAAGGGGATAAATGGACATCACATAGAAAATAGAGGGGAGGAAAAGAAAGTAAGAAGGGGTACACAGAAGACACCACACACAGGTTTGGGAGGAAGGAGGGACATTGGAACATATGAGCCACATTGAGAGGGACCTAGGAAATGGGGGTCTTTGATCAGAATGAAGGACAGAGCGCTTTTGACCAGGAGCTCGACAGCAATAAAAACAGTAAGAAGGCTGGACAAATATGACGAGCGGTTGGGGTAAAGGTTTCAAACCCCCAAGCCGTCAGGAGGAGGCCTCTCACTAGGAGAGCAATTACTCCTCACCCACCAGCAGGGGACAGGGGGGGACACAGGGACCCCCCGAACGCCTTGGGAGCACTGTATGTAAAGTTTATGTTTTTTATTTATGTTAATCATTATATGTATTCGGTGAAGAGAGCGGAGGCTACAACCGGAGGGGGGAATGAATGTGACATGGGGGGGACTGACAGACGAAAGAAGAAGAAAGATGACAATGGTTAAAGGTATAAAAATGATGTCGTTAAACGTTAATGGAATGAATAATGCAATAAAGAGGGGCAAAGTTATGTTGAAATGTAAAAAAAGTGAGATGGAAGTGATTTTTCTGCAGGAGACACATTTGGTAGCACAGGATCATGAGAAACTGAAGAGATTTGGATATGAAAATGCATACTATAGTTCCTTTAAACGGAACCTGAGGAGAGGAGTAATCACGTTAATCAAAAACACAGTCAAATTTGAATTGATCAAGGAAGTAAGAGACAAGGAGGGAAGGTTTGTTCTGGTGAAGGGAAAAATGGAGGGTCAAATGATTACGTTAGTGAATGTTTATGCACCCCCAGAGAGTGAGAGGGATTTATATGAGACCATTTTTTATATGATAGTGATGGAACTAGAAGGGATATTGATATGCGCGGGAGATTTTAATGTAGTACTGAATCACGACCTAGACACCACGAGTACTAGAAAAGGACGGGCACCAATCAGTAGATATATGAATATTCAGATGACGGAAATGGGAATTACAGATGTTTGGAGGGGGATGCACGCCATGGACAGGGAATACACACATTACTCACACCCGCACGTGACATATGCGAGAATAGACTACTTTTTGATGACGACGGGGGACAGTTACAGGGTACAGGAGAGCAGAATAGGAGTAGCGGACATATCGGATCACAGTGCCATATATCTGACAGTAGATCTAGAAGGGAGACGGAGGAACACGATCTGGAGACTAAATGTAGGAATATTAAATAACAAGGGGGTGGTGAGTCAGATCAAGGAGGAGATAGCCAGGTATAAGGAAGAAAATGACAACGGGGCGGTAGATCCGAACATTCTATGGGACACACTGAAGGTGGTGATAATGGGGAAATTGATGGAGAAGACAGCAACGCTGAAGAAGGCCAGAACGGAGACATATCACAATCTGATAGGGAAGCTGAAGAAGCTAGAGGGGAGACACCAGATATCAAAAGAACAGGAAACGCTCGGAGAAATCAAAGAAGTAAAGGCCAGGATAAATAGGGAATTATTGACGGAAATAGAAAAGAAAGCGAGGTTCATGAAACAAGCGTACTATGAAGGGGGACCAAAAGCGACCAGACTGTTGGCTAGGAGAATTAGGACGCAACAGAAGTTGAACACGATACACACAATAAGGGATACAAAGACTAATGAAATATTGAGAGACCCAGCTGAAATAGAGAGGACATTTAGAGAATACTATGAGAAACTATACACACAGCCAAAAGCAGCGGGAGAAGAGGAAATAGAAGCATATCTGGAGAAGCTAGAGTTACCATCGATAGGGAAAGAACAGAATGAAGAATTAAATAAAATAATTACGGAACGAGAACTGGAAGAGGCAATTAGTAGAGCTAAAAACAACAAATCTCCGGGGAGCGACGGATTCCCATCGGAATTCTACAAGACATTTAGAACGGAATTAGCACCCATGTTAGGGGCGGCGTTCAGACACACGATGGAAGAGGGCAAAATGCCCCCCTCGTGGAAGGAAGCCATAATCACCACGATACCGAAGGAAGGGAAGGATAGAGAATTATGTAGTAGTTTCAGACCTGTGTCCATACTCAACGTGGATTACAAGATGTATACATCGATAATATCAAAGAGATTTGAGACGTTTATGCCAGACATTATAGATGAAGATCAAACTGGATTTATTAAAGGGAGACAGACACAGGACAACGTGAGAAAGACATTACACATAGTAGAGGAGATACAAAAACAAGGTGGTAGCGCGGTACTGATTAGCCTAGATGCAGAAAAAGCATTCGACAGTGTGAGCTGGACATTTTTATATAAAACATTGATGAGGTTCGGACTGAACGGGAGGGCGATGAAGATGATCAAGGCGCTATATCAAGAACCGACAGCGAGGGTTAAGGTGAATGGCAGCCTGACGGATAGAATCAGATTAGAGAGGGCTACCAGACAGGGATGTTGTCTCTCACCAACGCTCTTCGCCGTTTTCATAGAACCACTGGCACAACTGATCAGACAGACAGAGGACATTAAGGGAGTAAGGATAAAGGGAACGGAATATAAACTAGGCCTATTTGCGGACGACGTGATAGTATACATGAGGCAACCAGACAAGAGCTTCCCGGCACTGATGGATCTACTGAAGGAATATGGCCACTACTCAGGATACAAACTAAACGTGACAAAGACACAGACCTTAGCATGGAACTATACCCCAACGACGGAAATTAGGGAACAGTACGGGATAAGATGGGACATGGACAAGATTAAATACTTAGGGGTGAACATCACGAGAGGGGTGGGGAAACTGTTTGAGGCGAACTATACACAGATAAATCAGAACATCAAGAGAGACTTAGAGAGATGGACAGTAATGCCCTTGGACTTCAATTCAAGAATAGAGGTCATTAAAATGAACATACTATCAAGGTTACTGTACCTATTCCAGTCACTACCGATACAAATACCACAGAATCAATTCAGGGAGTGGGACAGACTGATATCGAGGTTCATATGGGCGGGGAGAAGACCACGGGTCAGATATAAAACACTACAACTACCAAAGGAAGAGGGAGGGATGGCAGTACCCAGCCTACAAGATTATTACTATGCAGCACAACTGAGAGCAGTGACGTGCTGGTGTAACGACAGATATGAGGCAAGATGGAAAGACATTGAAAAAGAAGGGGAGGGATACAAGGTACAAGCTCTGGTGGGAGATAGGGAACTATTTAAAGAAAAAGAGGGACTATTAGATCCAATCACCAAATGCACCTTGACCATATGGAACAGAGTAGTAAAAACACACAAATTGGAGAAGCAGTCAGGGGTTCTGAGATGGGTAGCACATGACGAGAGATTCAAACCAGGGAGGTTAGACCATGGATTCAGAAGGTGGGAGAGGGGGGGGGGGCAACAGCGATATGCAAAATGATAGAGAAGGGGGAAATGCAGACACTACAAAAATTAAAGGAGAAATTTGGACTAGAAAACAGGGACCACTTCAGATATCTACAGGTTAGAGACTACTACAACAAAGAAATAAGGGGGGCCAAAGACGAAGAACAGAATGGAATAATCAAGATGATAGTATGGGCATACGAAGGGGGGCAAGGAAGAGTAATATCAGCAATATACCGGGCTATAATGAACAGCAAGGGACACACGACCGATTACATAAGGGAGAAATGGGAGAGAGAACTAGAGATAGAAATAACAGGGAAGGAATGGGGGAACATATGCGAGGTGCAACATTCAACAACAGGATCGAGGATATGGAAAGAGTTTGGATGGAAAAACATAATCAGATTCTTTATAACCTCAGAGCTGAAGGGAAAATATGCACCAACACAAAGAGCATGCTGGAGGATGTGTGGGAAGGAGGGGGCAAATCACACGCACATATTCTGGGGATGTCAGAAGCTGAAGGGGTATTGGGAGGAGATAGGGGAGGCAATGATCAGAATATTAGGATACGGGTTACCACAAACAGGACTGGTGCTTTACTTAGGAGACCTGACACACGAGGGAATACAAGGGGGGGACAAATATTTAATAAAGATAATGTTGATAGCGGCCAGAAAAGCAATAACAAGACTGTGGTACAAAGAAGACCCACCGACAATAGCACAATGGGTAGGAATAGTGGAAGAGATACAGGATATGGAGAGGATAACACACATGCTGAGGTTACAGGAAGAGAAATTTGGAGAAAGATGGGGAAAGTGGGAGGATTACAAGGGGAACGAAAACGACATCACAGGGGAGGGACCAAATGCAACACAAGAGGGTGAAGGGTAAAGGAGGAAAGAGGTTCAAGGAGGGTCTCTGAACCCGTGTCACACACCTTTGCTTTAGTTAGTTTTTTCTATTTTTATTTCTGTTGGGTATGACAATTGTTTTATGTTTTTTGTACTTTATTATTTAGGTCTGTTTAACAGTGTTGTTTTATGATGTGTTTAGTTTTAATTTCATGAATGTACCCATATATGTATGTCGTTATGTTATGGATGTCAATATAAATGTTATGTTGTATGTCCATAAATGTTGAATAAAAATGTAAGTTTAAAAAAAAAAAAAAAAAGACATCAAATCGGTGTAAAACAAGCAGCAAGAGCAAAGCACAAAGTGGGATAAAATAATGCAGATATATTAGTCAAATCATATCAGAACCTCACGTTCCAATAGGCTTCTTGAATTTCTGTAATCTGTTACAAAACATGATAACGGTTATAGTATGCACCCAGCGGATAGTGGAGCGTAGAGATAAAAGTAAAAATAAGTAAAATACACATTAGGATCTAACATCCCAACAGGCCACCTTGTTTAATATACCAATAATGTAAAGAAAATGCAATACCAGGGGGGCATTACAGATCCTACCTACCTAACCATCTGTTACTCTGCGTTCAATCACAATCATTCCCTTTAAAGGAACACGCCAATATTATGGGAAATGCGCTTACTGCCTTTTCCAGAGTCAGACAAGAAGATAGATACCAATTCCTTTTCCTCTGTGCGCGTTCAGTAGAAACAGGTTTTAAGCTAGGCTAGCTGGTCCGTATCCGCTTTCATTAATTTGTGCTAAGCTAGGCTAGCTTTCTACGGAACGCACAGAGAGGAAATTGGTATCGTGTCTTCTTGTCTGACTCTGGAGAAGGCGGTAAGTGCATCATTCCCCCATAATGTTGTGACGTGTTCCTTTAACTCATTCTGCGCCAAACACGTAATATTACGTTTTTAGAAGGAAAAAAAATTAGCGATTTCTTGCGTATGCCGTTGCTGACGATCAGATCATCACAAAATGACCCCCCCCCCCTTTGATGCCTTCATGATGAAACATAATACCTATTATATACCTTTTGATTTGGAAATAATATCGTGTCCAGGCGAGCAACGCAAACGACTTTCGCAAAATGCACACAGCGCTCCATGACTCAGCTTCCAGGAATTAGCCCGGATCACTCTGAAAACTATACAATATTCACCACGGGATAACACGCAAACGTATACATGAAATAATTTACTATTTTTTTACATATTGGACTACAAATAGTGTCTGTCAAATGAGCCGGACTATTTTCTCCATAGCTATATAATATAGAATATACAATAGATCCGCAAAGATCGTGAAATGTCGTGAAAATAGGCAATGGAAAGCTGGCGCTAGAGAGCAGAGATGGGGCGTGGCTATGGCGTGGAATGAGTTAAGTTGAAGTGTTACTTTACCTGGTTTCCTGTCCGCTTCTTGGTGCTGGCTCTCTGATGTCTGGGTTTGACGGACATGCGGTGTTTGGCCGCTGAGGTGTCCAGGCTGGGCGTGAACTGCACCGGCCGGCTCAGGTCCACAGCTGGAGACGGAGGGGGGGGGGGTATTATAATCCGGGATGTAGTGGAGGGTAAACACACCTAAACCCAGTTAGTTTACCCACGTTTTTATTAAAGTGTTAATCCTTAAAAGGGGCACGCCAACATTATGGATCTGGGGGAGATAGCGTCGACCTCCTAGCGAAAAAGAAGCGGCTAGCGACTCCACACGTATCGGAGGAGACGTGTGGTAGGACAGGACTGTGTATATATTTTCTTTTATTCTTATTCCTATTCTTATTTTGGACTTTTGACTAACTGAATGTTCATTGTGACCGATCTGTGGTGCTGAATTTTCCCTGGGGATCAATAAAGTACTGTACTTCTATTCTATAGTTTACAGTGACGGACAGTAGGGCAGCATGTGACTGACAGTAGGGCAGCATGTGGTAGTTCTACACCCTCCCCAGACTGACAGTAGGGCAGCATGTGGTAGTCTACACCCTCCCCAGACAGACAGTAGGGCAGCATGTGGTAGTTCTACACCCTCCCCAGACCGACAGTAGGGCAGCATGTGGTAGTCTACACCCTCCCCAGACAGACAGTAGGGCAGCATGTGGTAGTTCTACACCCTCCCCAGACCGACAGTAGGGCAGCATGTGGTAGTTCTACACCCTCCCCAGACCGACAGTAGGGCAGCATGTGGTAGTCTACACCCTCCCCAGACAGACAGTAGGGCAGCATGTGGTAGTCTACACCCTCCCCAGACCGACAGTAGGGCAGCATGTGGTAGTCTACACCCTCCCCAGACTGACAGTAGGGCAGCATGTGGTTAGTCTACACCCTCCCCAGACTGACAGTAGGGTAGCATGTGGTAGTCTACACCCTCCCCAGACCGACAGTACGGCAGCATGTGGTAGTTCTACACCCTCCCCAGACTGACAGTAGGGCAGCGTGTGGTAGTCTACACCCTCCCCAGACCGACAGTAGGGCAGCATGTGGTAGTCTACACCCTCCCCAGACCGACAATAGGGCAGCATGTGGTAGTCTACACCCTCCCCAGACAGACAGTAGGGCAGCATGTGGTAGTTCTACACCCTCCCCAGGCCGACAGTAGGGCAGCATGTGGTAGTCTACACCCTCCCCAGACTGACAGTAGGGCAGCATGTGGTAGTCTACACCCTCCACAGACAGACCAGTGCAAAGACCAGGAGGGGAATTGGTATAATAACTAAATTGGGGGATGAGAGAAAAAGGTAGAAAGGTAAAAAAGAAAAGAAAAAGTGAATTACCTGAGTTAGCTGTGTCAGGATATGTAGAGACAGGAGAGAGCGGACGAGAGGACGGTCGAGATGGACACTGAGAGGAAGAGAGGGAGGAACAGAAGTAAGTGTCTAGATCCCATTACCCGGAAGGACGTTTTTGAAATGCACTTCTAAGTTGTAGGAAGTGGGAGTGGTTAAGGTAAAGGAAAAGACGAGGGATAATGTTTATTAACAACTCTTTACGTGAAAATGAAACCTACTACACGTTAGAGCTTACTACACGTTAGAGCTTACTACACGTTAGAGCCTACTACACGTTAGAGCTTACTACACGCTAGAGCTTACTACACGTTAGAGCTTACTACACGTTAGAGCCTACTCAAAGAAGTGTCACACAGGAAAAATGTGTGTTACACACTATGCTGCTCTGCAATTCTGATCTTGTGTTGTGTTGTGTTGTTTGTTGTACTGGGCAGCTCCTAGTGGTCAACAGTGTCAGACTGTGGTTGTACTGGGCAGCTCCTAGTGGTCAACAGTGTCAGACTGTGGTTGTACTGGGCAGCTCCTAGTGGTCAACAGTGTCAGCCTGTGGTTGTACTGGGCAGCTCCTAGTGGTCAACAGTGTCAGACTGTGGTTGTACTGGGCAGCTCCTAGTGGTCAACAGTGTCAGACTGTGGTTGTACTGGGCAGCTCCTAGTGGTCATCAGTGTCAGACTGTGGTTGTACTGGGCAGCTCCTAGTGGTCAACAGTGTCAGCCTGTGGTTGTACTGGGCAGCTCCTAGTGGTCAACAGTGTCAGACTGTGGTTGTACTGGGCAGCTCCTAGTGGTCATCAGTGTCAGACTGTGGTTGTACTGGGCAGCTCCTAGTGGTCAACAGGGTCAGACTGTGGTTGTACTGGGCAGCTCCTAGTGGTCAACAGTGTCAGACTGTGTTGTACTGGGCAGCTCCTAGTGGTCAACAGTGTCAGACTGTGGTTGTACTGGGGAGCTCCTAGTGGTCAACAGTGTCAGACTGTGGTTGTACTGGGGAGCTCCTAGTGGTCAACAGTGTCAGACTGTGGTTGTACTGGGCAGCTCCTAGTGGTCAACAGTGTCAGACTGTGGTTGTACTGGGCAGCTCCTAGTGGTCAACAGTGTCAGACTGTGGTTGTACTGGGCAGCTCCAGGTGTGAATGTGAAGCAGGGTGTTGCTGATAAGGAGCAACCTATCATGGATAAATAAACAAATTAAACATTTAAAAATAAATAGAAAATAAACACACGTTACCTGGTCCTCTTCCCCACTCCCAGTTCCTGCTGGCCTTAAAATGACGTGGTCTTGGAGAGGATCGGGGAACTGGAAGAAAGAGAAATAGAGAGATATAGAGAAAGGGTGAGGGAGAGAGAGAGAGAGAGAGAGAGAGAGAGAGAGAGAGAGAGAGAGAGAGAGAGAGAGAGAGAGAGAGAGAGGGAGAGAGAGAGAGAGAGAGAGAGAGAGAGGGAGAGAGAGAGAGAGGGGGAAGGAGAAAGAGAGAGAGAGGGAAGGAGAAAGAGAGAGATAGATAATTAAATCTATTACATGAGAAGCCTACTTCCAGACTTTTTCACCCATCCCAATTGAGTCGTTATGCCAATTCCCTTCCTGGTCGTTGCGCGCATTGCCCCACTGTCGGCCTGGGGAGGGTGTAGAACTACCACACGCCTCCTCCGATACATGTGGAGTCAGTCAGCCAGCTGCTTCTTTTCACCTTGACAGCGAGGAGTTTTACTGGGGGAATGGGGAACGTAACGTGCGTGCGGAGGTTCCCGCTATTTCGCCCAGATCCCTACCCTGCTGAACCAGTAGAAGTCACTGTTCACGGGGCGGCTAGGTGGTGTAGTGGTCTAAGGCACTCGCCACCAGTGTGGAGACGCTAGGATTCGCGTGTTCGAATCCAGCTCTCCACATTGTTTTTCAGTTTGGCTGGTCGTCCGCAGTAATACACATTGGCCGTATTACGGGGAGGGAAAAACTGAAGGGTGGGGATCGAACGTTGTGAACAAGCGACTCCTACAAGTCGGTTGGTGCGCCTGCGCAGTAGAATCAGGAAGTGTCGGGGGCAGCGTGGGCCTCCCACGCGTTACTCCTCGACACTGAGAGGTCGAGCTGCGCAGGTGAAAAGATGCGACTGCTGTTACCTCAAGTACCGGAGGGGACTTGTGCTATGTATGACTTAGTCCTCACTGCAGCCGGCTTGTGGGAGGCAAGAAACAGCGTTCGTGACAGGGGAGGGTTGAATTGGATGATACGAAATTGGGATGGGAGAAAATATAGAAAATGGGAGAAAAAGTGGATCAAAAAAAAAAGAAGTCACTGTTCACAACGACCAGGATACACACACACCCCACCGGCTTCCCGGCCACCGGCTGTCACCGCCAATTGTGTTAGTAGGGACGACTGACCAAGCCGGAGGTACCGCTAACAGCTGGATTCGATCCCAGAGTCTCTGTGATGGTAGGCGAGTGCTTAGTCCACTGCGCTATACCCAGCCGCACCCTGTTCGACATTGTTTTGAGTGGAAATGATGAGTTTAACATTCTGCTCAATGTGGCAGCGCTCTGTTGGCGTGCTGACCAGCTGGACCACTTCAACAACTTTTCTTTTCTTTTTCTCCTCTTTAATCTTGAAAGATTGCTGAGAGCAGGCTCTCGTTTACAATGACGTCGTCAATCAATCAAAACAACCACAGACGGCGGTGAAATGGTTGGCCGTTATAGATTTAAACTGACCGATGGATATAATTAAAGTATTGAGTTTTAAGGTGTTTAGCAAAACCTTCCACGTGTCGGGGGCCACAGGCGATAAGCGCAGATTTTCCTAATTCAGTGCAAACTCCGATGACCTTATGTGTGTCATCAGTAAGCCAATCACCAGAGAGTAGGCCTGTCCCAGACTAAGGATTTGTATAGTCGACTTTGATTGGCCAAAATGTGCCGATAGTCGACTACCCCCCCCCCCCCCCCCCCCCGAATGTAAAATATATATAAAAAAAGAAATCCCTTTTTTTATCATTCCATTTGGGCTGTGGGGGTGCTTAATGTCTGAAGGAGTCGACTGCAGGCTTCTTGTCCTCTGCTAAAGCATGCAATTGGTCCACTGATGGATACATCTTGATATTTGTCTAGTGCAGGGGTCTAAGTGCAGGTCTAAGGACCACCCCCTAGGCATGGTCTAATTCCCACAACCCACTCCTGCGCGTGATGTAATGCTTTATGTTCACTACCACACTACAGAGGGTTAACCTTTCACTACCACACTACAGAAGGTTAACCTTTCACTACCACACTACAGAAGGTTAACCTTTCACTACCACCCTACAGACGGTTAACCCTTTCACTACCACACTACAGAAGGTTAACCTTTCACTAGCACACTACAAAAGGTTAACCTTTCACTACCACACTACAGAAGGTTAACCCTTTCACTACCACATTACAGAAGGTTAACCTTTCACTACCACACTACAGAAGGTTAACCTTTCACTACCACACTACAGAAGGTTAACCTTTCACTACCACACTACAGAAGGTTAACCCTTTCACTACCACACTACAGAAGGTTAACCTTTCACTACCACACTACAGAAGGTTAACCTTTCACTACCACCCTACAGACGGTTAACCCTTTCACTACCACACTACAGAAGGTTAACCCTTTACCACACTACAGAAGGTTAACCTTTCACTACCACATTACAGAAGGTTAACCTTTCACTACTAAACCACAGAAGGTTAACCCTTTCACTACCATACTACAGAAGGTTAACCCTTTCACTACCACACTACAGAAGGTTAACCTTTCACTACCACACTACAGACGGTTAACCCTTTCACTACCACACTACAGAAGGTTAACCTTTCACTACCACACTGCGGACCTTTGGGGACAGAGCTTTCAGTGTGGCAGCTCCCACCCTCTGGAACTCCCTCCCCGCAGAACTCCGCAACGCCCCAACTCTGGACTCATTAAAAAAACTCCTCAAAACTCACCTCTTCACCAAATGTATTAATGACTCTGCCTGACTTCCCTCCTTTACCCAACTGTCCCTCTGATGTCCTTCCTCTTAGTTTGTCTCCCTCTTTATATGATAGAGGTATATGTCCCTCTGATGTCCTTCCTCTTAGTTTGTCTCCCTCTTTATATGATAGAGGTATATGTCCCTCTGATGTCCTTCCTCTTAGTTTGTCTCCCTCTTTATATGATAGAGGTATATGTCCCTCTGATGTCCTTCCTCTTAGTTTGTCTCCCTCTTTATATGATAGAGGTATATGTCCCTCTGATGTCCTTCCTCTTAGTTTGTCTCCCTCTTTATATGATAGAGGTATATGTCCCTCTGATGTCCTTCCTCTTAGTTTGTCTCTCTCTTTATATGATAGAGGTATATGTCCATCTGATGTCCTTCCCCTTAGTTTGTCTCCCTCTTTATATGATAGAGGTATATGTCCCTCTGATGTCCTTCCTCTTAGTTTGTCTCCCTCTTTATATGATAGAGGTATATGTCCCTCTGATGTCCTTCCTCTTAGTTTGTCTCCCTCTTTATATGATAGAGGTATATGTCCCTCTGATGTCCTTCCTCTTAGTTTGTCTCCCTCTTTATATGATAGAGGTATATGTCCATCTGATGTCCTTCCCCTTAGTTTGTCTCCCTCTTTATATGATAGAGGTATATGTCCCTCTGATGTCCTTCCCCTCAGTGTGTCTCCCTCTTTATATGATAGAGGTATATGTCCCTCTGATGTCCTTCCTCTTAGTTTGTCCTCCTCTTTATACGATAGAGGTATATGTCCCTCTGATGTCCTTCCTCTTAGTTTGTCTCCCTCTTTATACGATAGAGGTATATGTCCCTCTGATGTCCTTCCCCTTAGTGTGTCTCCTCTTTATATGATAGAGGTATATGTCCCTCTGATGTCCTTCCTCTTAGTTTGTCCCTCTTCTGTTAAGCGCCTTGGGTTCCTTGAAAGGCGCTATATAAATGTAAGAAAGTATTATTATTATTATCAATATAGAATGTGTTTGACTAAGTACTTTTTGTGATGTACCTTGTACGCGGGCTCCTGAATGTCTCTGTCGAGGATGTTCATATCAGGCGGACTGCGGGGCAAACCATCGTCCTCAGAGGTGGCCCCGGAATCTTCCATTCCCTCGACGGAGGGGATCGACAGAGGGGGAGGCGGCCCCAGGCGCATGTTCTGCTGCTGCAGCTTCAGCTGGCCAATCGGAAACAAGTATAGATGGTGAACGGGCGAAGCGATTCGCCAATCACGACCTCCGGGACAACAAAACAAGACGTGTCTTCAAAGAGTGAACCGTCCTCACCAGTGATGCCAGTAACTAGTTACTAAGTAACAATCTGATTACTTTTTTCAGTAAATAGTAATCTAACTTTTTTTTTTGATCCACTTTTTCTCCCATTTTCTATTTTTCTCCCATCCCAATTTTGTATCGTCCAAATTCAACCCTCCCCTGTCTCGAACGCTGTTTCATGCCTCCCACAAGCCGGCTGCAATGTGGACTAAGTCATACATAGCACAAGTCCCCTCCGGTACTCGAGGTAACAGCAGTCGCATCTTTCCACCTGCACAGCACGATCTTTCAGCGTCAGGGGTCTGCGCTTTGGAGGGGCGCCGCCCCCATCGCTTCTTGATTCTACTGCGCAGGCGCACCAACCGACCTGTAGGAGTCGCTGTCCACAACGTCCAATCCCCACCCCTCAGTTTTCCCTCCCCCTAATACTGCCAAATGTATTAGTACGGACGACCAGCCAAACTGAAAGCAAATGTGGAGCGCTGGGCTCGAACCCAGCGTCTCCAGCATTGGTGGTGAGTGCCTTGCCCACTGCACCACCTAGCTGCCCAATAGTAATCTAACTTGTTACTTTTAACCAGTAATCTGATTACAGTTACTTCTCCAAGTGGCTGTGCGTTACTATTTAGTTACTATCTCATAATTTACCCATAATGATAAGCCTAATTTGAGAGAATAACAAACTATAATACCATGTTTTATATTACACAACGGTTTTACAATTTTATTTTAAATTAAAATGATATTATATACATTTTCTATTTTATTTCGTTTGGGAACCACTGTGACCTAGAGTGCCTGAGCAGTGGACAGCTGTGACCTAGCTATATGGCCTGATGGCTGATGACGTCTCATGAAGACCTGTCTGAGCAGCCAATCATGATTTATGACATTATTATACACTTTCAATAAAGCATTATTTAAAAAAAACTGTTCTCATTCTTATATTGTGGCAGCAGCAGGGACGACGACGACGACTTCGTAACCTAGTTACTTTCAAAGTAACTAAGTTACTTTGATAATCAAGTAATCAGTAAAGTAACTAGATTACCTTTTAAAGGAGTAATCAGTAATCAGATTATTTTTTACAAGTAATCTGTGGCATCACTGGTCCTGACAGACAGACGGACAGGTAGGTGCTGAACTGTCCTGACAGACGAACAGACAGACAGGTATAGGGCTGAACTGTCCTGACAGACAGACAGTATGACAGGTAGGAGCTGAACTGTCCTGACAGACAGACAGTATGACAGGTAGGAGCTGAACTGTCCTGACAGACAGACAGTATGACAGGTAGGAGCTGAACTGTCCTGACAGACAGACAGTATGACAGGTAGGGGCTGAACTGTTCTGACAGACAGACAGTATGACAGGTAGGGGCTGAACTGTCCTGACAGACAGACAGACAGGTAGGGGCTGAACTGTCCTGACAGACAGACAGTATGACAGGTAGGAGCTGAACTGTCCTGACAGACAGACAGACAGGTAGGGGCTGAACTGTCCTGACAGACAGACAGTATGACAGGTAGGAGCTGAACTGTCCTGACAGACAGACAGTATGACAGGTAGGAGCTGAACTGTCCTGACAGACAGACAGTATGACAGGTAGGAGCTGAACTGTCCTGACAGACAGACAGTATGACAGGTAGGAGCTGAACTGTCCTGACAGACAGACAGTATGACAGGTAGGAGCTGGACTGTCCTGACAGACGAACAGACAGACAGGTATAGGGCTGAACTGTCCTGACAGACAGACAGTAGTATGACAGGTAGGGGCTGGTATTCCACCTCCATATACTCTCTTAGCCCTGGTGTTTGTGTTTTGGTTATCTCTCAACGTTATTGGGATTTTAAAACAATAAAGCCACAACAATTAATGTAAAAATACTAGATAACATTATCTCAATTACGAGCAATATAGACAGCATAATATGGTTCATATTTGCCATTTACCTTCTGCTAGATCACATTTATCAATACAAGTGCTATTCGGGTTTTTTCTATTTCTGTAAAAAAAAATAAAAGACACGAATGGAATAAATCGTTTTTATCTTGAAGAATATAAATGAAACAAGGTGGAGGCAGACAGTGAAGGAACACAGTGAACCTTTTCGTTGAATTTTTACCATAATTACATGTTTCCACCCACAGTGTGCACTCAATGAAAATGTGTTCTTTTACATGTTCTTCACATAAGAGTCTCGGGTTAAAAAAGAAACAGGTCCCACAGCGCAGAGCACCGCCGCCCGAGGGTTAAACACACAGACCTGTAGAGTTAGCACCCCCCCCCCCCCACAATTATCTCTTAAACACATATAAACACTCATATGTACACACACATACACACATGATGACCTCGTATAGGGAGGTGTAGTGGTTACGTCATTGCTGTTTCCGGCCGGTCCACCATCTTGAAAACGCAACGTATTTCCCCATTGACCATTTCTAAATCGTCTCGTTTAATTTTATTTCAACCAATTTTATTTCAATTTTATTTCAACCAAAAATGCTTAAACAATAATGTTAGTGATAGAAGGGAACTCATTTTGTGCAAAAATGGAAAGCTTGCCAATGTTCAGAATTGTTACAATAGCCGATAATAATCCATTTTCCCAATGATAAATCCCTATACGGGTGGACCTCGCGGGAAACTAAAGTGACGTCAGACTACACCTCCCTATTGGGCTTGTCTGTACACACAGGAACACACACACACACACACACACACACACACACACACACACACACACACACACACACCTGTAGGGCTCGCACCCTCCCTCCGTGTATGCTCTCCTGGCTCCGCCCCCTCGCTGGCTCCGCCCCGCACTGGGATAGGTCCGTTTGAAAGATGCTGTCGTGTGACAGCGCCCTGGAACTCAGAGTTCCGGTGGTACCGCCCCTGGAATGACATGATTGGCTGGGTGGATTTAGTTCCATTTGATCAAATCCCTTGCAGACGTCATGATGGCACAACGACCTTCTCTTTCAGGGTACAGACACTACGGACATCAACAAATGGCAGGAATGTTGTGAAGTTGGATGGATATCATGGTGATGCTGCATTAATTTGTGGTCAGAAGTAGGAAGTTAGGTCGGCCGGGTAGCGCAGCGGACTAAGCGTCTGTCTACCACCACAGAGCCAGTGGGATCGAATCCAGCTGCGGTGCCTCCGGCTTGGCCGACCGTCCACACTGACACAATTGGCAGTGTTAGAGGGTGGGAAACCCGGCGAGGGTGGGTCCTGGTCGTTGTAAACAGCGACTCCTACATTTCGGTCGGGGCGCCTGCACAGCAAGGGAAGGATCTGGGAGAGGTAGTGTGACCTTCCACACGTTACACTCTCCCAGTGAGAGTCCGCTCTGCCAGGTGAAAAGAAGCGGTTGATTGGCTACACATGTGTCGGAGGAAGCATGTGATAGTCTCCGCCCTCCCAGACCGACGGTAGGGGGTAGAGTGTGCAACGACCAGGAAGGGGATTGGGAATTGGCATAACGACTAACATTGGGATGGGAGAAAAACGGAAAAAGAAGGGGGAAAAGATAATAAAAAAATAATAATAAGTAGGAAGTTGGAAGTGGGAGACCTACGAGCGTTCAGGGGAAAAAACATGGACGTTCACGTTGTAATCATACCAAGCGGGGCTCTTTTGGCTAGTGAGTTTACACTCTCTCCTAAAGCTAACCCATACTCTTAACTCATTCATGGCCAACCATGACTATAGTCGGGTTATCTCGCCATGTGTTGAGCGCCAAAACCAGATTTTTTTCTTTTATTCGATTTTTTTAATTATATACAGTCAGGGGTGTAGCTCCAGATTCTGGGCCCCATGAAAGAATGTTTTTCTAGGCCCCCAGTGAATGCGAGCGCGCGTAAGCGCGCGAGCAAAACTTTTTTGGCCATTTTTTTATTGATGAAAACGCATAATATGGTTTTTACCTATACATTCGGATCAGCAGTTCAGCACCTGCACTGTTGGTGGGTGAGCCTAGTAAAGGATGTCGCATTGCGTTCATCTTCAATGAATGGACCAATGCAATAGTCTACCAAAGCCCCACCTCTCTCTCTATATATCTCACACACACACACACGCACACGCACACACACACACACACACACACACACACACACACACACACACACTTCAGAAACAAACATCAATAATACACCTGAGTGATGTCTAGTAAAAAAAAAAAAAATAATTTTGGGGGCCCCCCTCAGTGCTGGGCCTTTGGAATCATCCTAAACTACCCCCCCCCAGCTACGCCCCTGTATACAGTCTCACAGACCTCTGTGTTACCATTGGAACTCATTCTGAGACCCAGAGAGTGCAATACCGGCCGAATCCTGCTAGGTGGCAGTATCGCCTACCCTTTGAAACCTTATTTCACACTGTGTGTTACATTGTATATGGTACAGGAGGAGAATTTAGACCAAGCCAAGTGAATCGCTTCATCCGAGCACTTTGGAACGCGTTCAGCACACTTGAGGCATATCATACCTCTTCATGTCAGGGACCCGATGGACATCAATACTGGAAATCGCGATCAGACAATTGGAATATTATTTTTGGGATACATCCTAGTGAAGGTAAGGACTATATGACATCAATCCTACTTTGATCCAACAATGATTTCACATCGATTGCAACGATCATATGTAACGTACTCCAAAACGTATGCCGTTGCTGACGATCAGAGCATCAAAAAACAACCCCCCCCCCCTTTGATGCATTCATGATGAAACATAATACCTATTATATACCTTTGATTTGGAAATAGTAGCGTGTCCAGGCGAGCAACGCGAACGCTGTTAGCAAAATTCACATAGCGCTCCATAACGCAGCTTCCAGGAATTAGCCAGGATCACTCTGAAACTATACAATATTCACCACGGTATAACACGCGAACGTATACATGAGAATATGAACTATTTTTTACATGTTGGACGAGAGATAGTGACTGTCAAATGAGCCATAGTATTGTCTCCATAGCTATAATATAGAATATAGATATAGCTCTGCAAACATTGTGACGCACAGTGAAAATCCCTATCTTTTAAAGCGTGGCCCATTGACTACAAGGATGATAAAACGGCTGGCGCTGAAAGTGTTAACACATTAACTGCCACCGAGTTTGATCATCTTATACCATTCTCTGCCAGCACTGTAAGTCTATGGAGATGTTCACCTTCTTTGCAGGGCTATAACTTTTTAAATTGTATTGCTAAATTGACATTACTATGGCCCATTCAACATCGATTATCTATCGTTCAGGATGTAGGAACGTTATACTTTTTCATTCACACATTCATACGAAAATACCGTCTAGAATATAAATATGTTTTTATCGTTTTCTGCAGTAATTCCTAGAACGTGAGATATAGGCATAAATGCATATATAGATTATCAAATGCCGTTTGTTACCGATCCATCCGGGAGACGATAGGGGGCGGTATTTGCCCTTTTCGAGCTTATAGACAGTCCCAATGATAACATGAGGCTGGATTGAAGAAAAATGAATGGATATCGCTAATAAAAGAAATAACGATTAAATAACGAGATTTCTCGTCATTGGCACTGAACGCATGGCGGCCAACAACGAGATTTCTTGTCGTTGGCACTCAATGTGTTAATGGTGGAGTGAGTTTTTTACACTCTCTCCTAAAGCTAACCCATACTCTTAATTGGGGATGTTCGATATTGGCTTTTTTACCGATATCCGATATACCGATATTGTCCAACTCTTAATTTCCGATACCGATATCAACTGATATCAACCGATACCGGTATGCAGGGTTTCCCCCCCCCCCCCCCCCCTCCAAAAACACAACATTATGCATACTTTTCACAATAAATAAAATAAGAATTTGTTCTTACTTGCTTGCCTGGGTAAATAAAGGTTAAATCAATGTACAAAAAAAAAATATATATATATATATATATATATATTTTTTTTAACCATACCGATAATTTCCGATATTACATTTTAATGCCAATATCGGCCGATAATATCGGACATCCCTACTCTTAATGGTGGAGTGAGTTTACACTCACAGGCAATCGTCCTCCCGTCCCTGAGACGCCGCGATGACATCACTGGTGACATCACCGGAGGACTGGCTCTGTTTGATGGCCCCAAGCTCCGCCTCCCTCCTCCTCAGCCGACCAAACAGACGGCTCCGCAGGTGCTTGAAGGGCCACTTCCTCTTGCCCGCTGCTGGAAACATTCAAGTTTCAAACAAGTCATACAAAAATACAGAATACTTTTATATGAAATGCTTTTTTTTCTGTTTTGCTCCTGAGAGTGTGCTAGATAAAAATAGATAAAGTATAAAATATCTATCTGGTATTTATCTATCTGATACCATATATATGGTATCTATCTTCTTGTCTGACTCTGGAGAAGATGGTAAGTGCATTTCCCATAACGTTGGCGTGTTCCTTTAAGAAAGCAGTCTCTAGACATGTTTCCAATACCACTTGGACACCCATAGGAAGGCCTATAGTAATAGTAAACCTATAGTTGTTATGGTTTGACACCGACCCCAAACGCACGACACAAGAGAGTAGGAATTCAGAGTTGCCAAATACGAGGGCTTGTTTATTTGATACTAAATCTAAAGAGTACAGGAAAGGCAAGTCAACAAGACAGGTACATAGGACAAGGGGCAAAGTTCTGCTGCTCTGCAGCTTCTCCCGTGATGGTAGTCTTGGGGATAGCAGGTGTTGACGTCTGAACCGCTCTGCAGAATTCTCTCGGCAGAATCTCAGATGTGTTGCGAGACCGAGAGAGGGGGAGAGGGAACGAGTCAACACAGTGCAGTTTGAACGAGCAGGAGAACAGGGTGAACAATTCTTCGTGTAATTTAAACACAGTGAGCACAATTCCAAAACAGCCCAAGTGAATCTCTTCGTGTAATACACACAGTGAGCAAAACTCCAAACACAGTCCCAGTGAATATCTTCGTGTAATGTACACACAGTTAGCAAAATCCAAACACAGTCCCAGTGAATATCTTCGTGTAATATACACACAGTTAGTGAAGTCCAAAACAATCCAATAGTGAAATAATAACTTCGGTGTGAGCAACACACAGAGGGAGATGGAAGGTCCCAAAAATATTATCCCATAAAGGAACAAGCAAAAATAGAAAAGCTGTGTGAGTGACTGTCTGAGAAAAAGGTGGTAGTCTTCAGTGTAATAATTACACACGAAAAACGGAATAGATCCTGACAGTCAATTTAAACTCACCCAGACGTACTGCGTAATGGTGCTGGAACAAACAGCGGAGCGAGCGCGCGCCACGGGAACAGGTGTCCGAGAGAAAGGCTTCTTGGAATTCCTGGAGAAATAGCACAGAGCAAAGCAGCAGCAGCAGCAACAAACGGGGAATGCAATCAGAGAAAAATCAAGACGATCCAACAAACTTAGAGTGGAGAAACGGGGTATAAATAATGAGGGATCGATTGATTGACAAGCAGTGACAGCTGGGGAATGTGATTGAAAAGCGTGCGGACCTGAGAGAACCAATCAGCGACGTTTCTGATGACGTCAATGGGGAGAAGCGTGTGAACGAGGGAATTGAAATAATTAACAGAAAAAACAAATGAAAACAGAGCGAGGGTGGTTAAAGGAACAGAACGAGTGAGAGAGCAAGGACAGAAACCTCACAGTACCCCCCCCTCCACGGGAGCCACCCGGCGACCAGGCCGACCCGGCTCGTCAGGATGGGCTCGATGGAAGTCGGTGATCAAGCCGGGATCCACGATGAGCTGCCGGGAGACCCAGCTACGCTCCTCAGGGCCATAACCCTCCCAGTCCACCAGGTATTGGAACCCCCGGCCCCGCCGACGAACGCCCATCAACCGGCGGACCTGCCACTGGGGGTGACCATCCACCAGCACAGGAGGCGGCGGATCAGGAGCTGGAGGCATAAGGGGACTGAGGGAGACGGGCTTAACCCGGGAGACATGGAACACGGGGTGGATGTGCATGGATGCAGGAAGCTTCAGGCGCAGGGCCGCCGGACTGAGTACCTTCAGGACCTCGAAAGGCCCGACGAAGCGGGGGTTGAGCTTCTTGGCCGAGGACCGTAGCGGGAGGTCCTTTGCGGAGAGCCACACCCTCTGCCCAGGGCGGTAAGTCGGCGCAGGAACCCGACGCCGGTCGGCACCCCGACAGGCGCGCTCAGATGTCCGGAGCAGCGCGGTCCTGGTGATCTCCCAAACTCGCCGGCAGCGGTCGAGGTGGACCTGCACGGAGGGAACTGCCACTTCCGTCTCCTGTGCGGGGAAAAGAGGGGGCTGGTAGCCCAGGGAGACCTCAAAAGGGGAGAGGCCGGTGGCGGAACTGACCATTGAATTGATGGAGTATTCAACCCAGGGAAGGAAACGGCTCCAGGATGCCGGTCTCTCGGCTGCCACACACCGAAGAGCTGACTCTACGCTCTGGTTCATCCTCTCCGTCTGCCCGTTTGTCTGGGGATGATAGCCAGAGGAGAGACTGACCGTTGCCCCCAACCCTTTGCAAAAGGCCCGCCATACCTGGGAGGTGAACTGGGGCCCCCGGTCAGAGACGATGTCCTGGGGAAAGCCATGAAGGCGGAACACGTGGTGCGTCAGGAGGTCCGCCGTCTCGGCCGCTGAGGGAAGCTTGGAGAGGGCCACGAGGTGGACCCCCTTGCTGAATCGATCCACCACGGTCAGAAGGCAGGTGTTCCCCTGGGAGGAGGGTAGACCAGTGACGAAGTCGAGCGCCACATGTGACCATGGACGGCTCGGAATGGGAAGTGGCTGCAAGAGCCCGGAGGGTGCCTGGTGAGAGGCCTTGCTGCGGGCACAGACCGCGCAGGCCAATACGAACTCCTTGACGTCGTTCCGCATGGTGGGCCACCAGAAACGACGAGCCAGGAAGGAGAACGTGCGATGGACGCCTGGGTGGCAGGCGAACCGGCTGGTATGGCCCCACAGCAGTACCTGGGACCGGACAGAGTCGGGGACGAAGAGACGATTCCTAGGGACGTTGCTTGGAGCACGTTGGAAGCGCAGGGCACACCTCACTACACCCTCGATGCCCAAGGTGATGGCTCCAACCACTCGGGCCTCCGGGAGGATGGGAGAAGGGTCCTCAGAGGGTGGAGCCCCCTTGGAGTGCATCCGGGACAGGGAGTCGGCCTTCGTGTTGTGGGAACCGGGGCGGAAGGTCAGCGAGAAGTCGAACCGACTGAGGAAACTGGCCCATCTCGCCTGCCGACCGTTGAGGCGCCTGGAAGCGCGGATGAACGTCAGGTTCTTGTGGTCCGTCCAGATGGTAAAAGGCTCCTCGGCACCCTCTAGCCAATGACGCCATTCTTCCAGCGCAGCCACGACCGCCAGCAGCTCCCAATTGCCGGTGTCGTAGTTCCTCTCGGCGGGGAGGAAGCGACGCGAGTAGAAGGCGCAAGGATGCACCTTCTGGTCTGAAAGAGAACGTTGGGATAGGACAGCGCCCAGGCCAGAATCCGAGGCGTCCACCTCCACGATGAACTGTCTCTTGGGGTCAGGGTGGAGCAGGATAGGGGCGGATGTGAACCTTCTCTTGAGGGAGCGGAACGCAGCGCATGCCGCTGGGGACCAGTCGAACGGCAGAGCGGGGGAGGTCAGCTTGGTAAGTGGCTCCGCCACTTGACTGTAGTTCCGGATGAACCTTCGGTAGAAGTTGGCGAACCCGAGGAAACTCTGTAACTCCTTCCGAGTGGTGGGTTCTGGCCAATCCTCCACAGCCTGGATCTTGCGAGGATCCGCTCGGGTCAAGCCCTTCTCAACGATGAAGCCCAGGTAGTCGACGGAGTTGGAGTGGAAACGGCACTTCTCCGCCTTGACGAAGAGCCGATTGTGGAGGAGCACACGGCGGACATGCAGGATGTGTTCCTCGAGGGACCTGGAAAAGATGAGAATGTCGTCCAGGTACACCACCACGAACACCTCCAGCATGTCACGAAGGACGTCGTTCATGAGTGCCTGGAATACCGCCGGGGCGTTGGTGAGGCCGAACGGCATTACAAGGTACTCGTAGTGGCCCCTGGGGGTCTTGAAGGCGGTCTTCCATTCATCGCCCTCACGGATACGGACAAGATGGTAGGCACTTCGGAGGTCCAGCTTGGTGAAGAACGAGGCCTGGGTCAGTGGCTCGAAGGTGGAGCTCATGAGAGGTAGGGGGTATTTGTTCTTGATGGTGATCTCATTGAGCTGACGATAGTCGATGCAGGGTCGCAGGTCCCCATCCTTCTTACCAACAAAGAAGAACCCGGCCGCCACCGGGGAGGAGGAAGGCCGAATGAGTCCTGCTTCCAATGACTCAGAGATGTAGAGATCCATCGCCTTCTTCTCCGGGACAGTCAGACTGTAGAGGCGGCTGCCGGGAAGGGGAGCCCCTTGGCGGAGGTCGATGGCGCAGTCATAGGGGCGGTGAGGTGGAAGGGCCTGAGCCCTGGTCTTACTGAATACCTCCATGAGGTCGTGGTACTCGGGAGGAATGGACGAGGGGTCCGGGGGCAACTCACCAGCCGGCCTCCGGGGCGGGGGACAGGACGCCGCCTGCAGACAGCGGGCGTGACAGGAGGAGCTCCAGCCCCTGATGGTACCGGAGGACCAGGCGATGTGGGGCTCGTGCAGCGCGAGCCAGGGCCTACCCAGGACCACCGGGACAAGGGGGGATTGGGTAATGAGGAACTGGATCCTCTCGACGTGGTTCCCAGCGATGGTCAGCACGACTGGGCCGGTGCGTTGAGAGATGTCGGCCAGGCGGTGTTGGTCCAACGAAAAGATCTCCAAGGGCCTCACAAGGTCCTCAAGAGGTATGTTGGCTCGGGTGGCAAACTCGAAGTCGAGGAAGTTCTCGTCTGCCCCAGAGTCGATGAGGGCCTCCACCGTGGCACGTTGGTCCCCCCAGGCCAGGGTGACGCTCATCAGATGGTCAGGTGGTGCGCGGCGCTGGGAATGGGAAAAACGGCTCACCAGGATCTCCCGGGGTCTCGGTGAGCCTGATCTTTTGGCCGGGTAGGGCAGTCGGCGATACGGTGTCCCGCACCTCCGCAGTAGAGGCAGAGACCGGACCTGAGCCTTGCCTCACGCTCCGCCTGGCTCAGATGAGAGCGTCCCAGCTGCATGGGTTCCTCCTCGCGAACCGGACGGGGAAGCCTGTTACCACCAGTAGTGTTGGGGACGGGGCGTCCAGGAGTCCGGGGTGCTTCAGGAGGTAGCAGTCGGGTCCTCTCGCGCCTTCTCTCCAGGAGGCGTCCGTCAATTCGGATGACAAGGCTAAACAGCTCCTCGAGGGAGTCGGGCAACTCCCGGGTAGCGAGCTGGTCCCGGACTGCGTCACTGAGCCCCCTCAAGAAGGTTAGGCGAAGAGCAGGTTCGTTCCATCCACTCTCCACCGCCGCCAGTCGAAACTCCATGACATAGTCCGTCACCCTGCCGCTCCCCTGTCGGAAGGTCCCCAACCGGGCTCCAGGGTCCAGACCTCGGGCTGGATGGTGGAACACTCTGCGGAGCTCCGCCACGAAGTCTGGGTAGGAAAACAAAAAATCTGCTTCCATTGCCCAGGAGGAAGTGACCCACTGGGCAGCATGGCCTGAAAGTAGGTTTGTTATATAAGCCACTTGGGACCCATGAGCAGAAAAACGGCTTGGTTGATGATGGAAAACCAACTCACATTGCATGATGAATGTGGCACACTCCTCGGGATTACCGTCGAACAGCCGTAGGACGGAGAGACGGGGTTCCCGAGATGCGAGATCTGCTGGGGCTGCGGGGAATGTTCCTGAAGGGTGTGAGAGATTAAAGGTATTAACGGTGTCGCCCAGCGATTGAAGCTGAGCGAGAATCTCGGACTGTTGTCCCGCCATAGCGGCCATTGAACCCTGCATAGGCAGGACCTGATCCCTGAGGTTCTGCACCGCAGCCGCAGCCCGCTCTAATTGGAGACCGTGATCCCTGGTCAAATCGACTTGAATTGCAAGTGCGGTTCTGACCCTCTCTGTGTCGGCTGGGGTCGTCATATTGGTTGGATCGTAATGTTATGGTTTGACACCGACCCCAAACGCACGACACAAGAGAGTAGGAATTCAGAGTTGCCAAATACGAGGGCTTGTTTATTTGATACTAAATCTAAAGAGTACAGGAAAGGCAAGTCAACAAGACAGGTACATAGGACAAGGGGCAAAGTTCTGCTGCTCTGCAGCTTCTCCCGTGATGGTAGTCTTGGGGATAGCAGGTGTTGACGTCTGAACCGCTCTGCAGAATTCTCTCGGCAGAATCTCAGATGTGTTGCGAGACCGAGAGAGGGGGAGAGGGAACGAGTCAACACAGTGCAGTTTGAACGAGCAGGAGAACAGGGTGAACAATTCTTCGTGTAATTTAAACACAGTGAGCACAATTCCAAAACAGCCCAAGTGAATCTCTTCGTGTAATACACACAGTGAGCAAAACTCCAAACACAGTCCCAGTGAATATCTTCGTGTAATGTACACACAGTTAGCAAAATCCAAACACAGTCCCAGTGAATATCTTCGTGTAATATACACACAGTTAGTGAAGTCCAAAACAATCCAATAGTGAAATAATAACTTCGGTGTGAGCAACACACAGAGGGAGATGGAAGGTCCCAAAAATATTATCCCATAAAGGAACAAGCAAAAATAGAAAAGCTGGGTGAGTGACTGTCTGAGAAAAAGGTGGTAGTCTTCAGTGTAATAATTACACACGAAAAACGGAATAGATCCTGACAGTCAATTTAAACTCACCCAGACGTACTGCGTAATGGTGCTGGAACAAACAGCGGAGCGAGCGCGCGCCACGGGAACAGGTGTCCGAGAGAAAGGCTTCTTGGAATTCCTGGAGAAATAGCACAGAGCAAAGCAGCAGCTGCAGCAACAAACGGGGAATGCAATCAGAGAAAAATCAAGACGATCCAACAAACTTAGAGTGGAGAAACGGGGTATAAATAATGAGGGATCGATTGATTGACAAGCAGTGACAGCTGGGGAATGTGATTGAAAAGCGTGCGGACCTGAGAGAACCAATCAGCGACGTTTCTGATGACGTCAATGGGGAGAAGCGTGTGAACGAGGGAATTGAAATAATTAACAGAAAAAACAAATGAAAACAGAGCGAGGGTGGTTAAAGGAACAGAACGAGTGAGAGAGCAA
Source organism: Notolepis coatsorum (assembly GCF_963971535.1). Lineage (NCBI taxonomy): Eukaryota > Metazoa > Chordata > Actinopteri > Aulopiformes > Paralepididae > Notolepis > Notolepis coatsorum. The sequence continues at coordinate 708,376 of NC_140165.1, read as the reverse complement.
GGACAGAAACCTCACAATAGTAATCATGTGTTTTATTTTTATCATACACATACACATACAGGGGGCGAAACTAGAGCCCGCCACCCGCCATTGGCGCTCAGTTTTTACTTTTGGCGCATCCCACTGAGAGGTCTGCCCGCCATGTGGCGGGCAATCAAATAGTCATGTGAAAACCGAAAATCATGATCCAATTCTGAGCGGAGTTCTCACTCGCTGTCTCAGCACAGAAGCGCATTGCT
>NC_140165.1:643137-703137 GCF_963971535.1 Notolepis coatsorum | reverse complement strand
AGGAACAGCATGGTTTGTGGCTAACTATCCAGAGCTAGCGTGAGGAACAGCATGGTTTGTGGCTAACTATCCAGAGCTAGCGTGAGGAACAGCATGGTTTGTAGCTAACTATCCAGAGCTAGCGTGAGGAACAGCATGGATTGTGGCTAACTATCCAGAGCTAGCATGAGGAACAGCATGGTTTGTGGCTAACTATCCAGAGCTAGCGTGAGGAACAGCATGGATTGTGGCTAACTATCCAGAGCTAGCGTGAGGAACAGCATGGCTTGTTTGTAGCTAACTATCGAGAGCTAGTGTGAGGAACAGCATGGATTGTAGCTAACTATCCAGAGCTAGCGTGAGGAAAAGCATGGTTTGTGCAACTATCCAGAGCTAGCGTGAGGAACAGCATGGTTTGTGGCTAACTATCCAGAGCTAGCGTGAGGAACAGCATGGTTTGTGGCTAACTATCCAGAGCTAGCGTGAGGAACAGCATGGATTGTGGCTAACTATCCAGAGCTAGCGTGAGGAACAGCATGGATTGTAGCTAACTATCCAGAGCTAGCGTGAGGAACAGCATGGTTTGTGGCTAACTATCCAGACCTAGCGTGAGGAACAGCATGGTTTGTGGCTAACTATCCAGAGCTAGCGTGAGGAACAGCATGGTTTGTGGCTAACTATCCAGAGCTAGCGTGAGGAACAGCATGGTTTGTGGCTAACTATCCAGAGCTAGCGTGAGGAACAGCATGGTTTGTGGCTAACTATCCAGAGCTAGCGTGAGGAACAGCATGGTTTGTGGCTAACTATCCAGAGCTAGCGTGAGGAACAGCATGGTTTGTGGCTAACTATCCAGAGCTAGCGTGAGGAACAGCATGGTTTGTGGCTAACTATCCAGAGCTAGCGTGAGGAACAGCATGGTTTGTGGCTAACTATCCAGAGCTAGCGTGAGGAACAGCATGGTTTGTGGCTAACTATCCAGAGCTAGCGTGAGGAACAGCATGGTTTGTGGCTAACTATCCAGAGCTAGTGTGAGGAACAGCATGGTTTGTAGCTAACTATCCAGAGCTAGCGTGAGGAACAGCATGGGTTGTGGCTAACTATCCAGAGCTAGCGTGAGGAACAGCATGGTTTGTGGCTAACTATCCAGAGCTAGCGTGAGGAACAGCATGGTTTGTGCTGAGAAAGGACTTTGTTGTTTTGGTCATATTTTTGGGTTGGAATTTAGTAACTTATACAGTGAATGTCTCCAGACCAGACCTCTCTTGGCAGAGCCTGAGGTGTGGCCGAGCGATAGCAACCCCTCCCCCCTATACCCACTGATCCAACCCAAACATCAGACAAAAACCAAAGATGTAAACAAAAGTGCAGTACCAAGCGGGGCTCTTTTGCCTGGAGGTCGCTGTTTGGCGGCGGAGTCTCCCTCTAAGGTTAGGATTCGGGTTTAGGGAGTGAATATAGTCAGCACTGAGTACAAACATAAACAGCTACCACTGTATATATTGTATAAACAGTATGATACTACGTAACTACTGTATATTGTATAAACAGTATGATACATTACTAACTACTGTATATTGTATGATGTATGATGTAATTTTATTGCACATTTTTTTTGTATTGGATTCTATTATATGTTATATGTTGTACCAATTGCACATCGTTGCGGGCAAGACCACCCGCATTTCATTGTATATCCGTATGCTGTGACAAATAAAACTCTTGACTTGACTTGATGATAGCAGGGTTGTTTAGAGTAGAGACACCATGACTCAACGAGACCTCCTGATAGCAGGGTTGTTTAGAGGAGAGACACCATGACTCAGTGAGACCTCCTGATAGCAGGGTTGTTTAGAGGAGGACACCATGACTCAGCGAGACCTCCTGATAGCAGGGTTGTTTAGAGGAGAGACACCATGACTCAGTGAGACCTCCTGATAGCAGGGTTGTTTAGAGGAGAGACACCATGACTCAGTGAGACCTCCTGATAGCAGGGTTGTTTAGAGGAGAGACACCATGACTCAGCGAGACCTCTGTCCTGATAGCAGGGTTGTTTGGAGGAGAGACACCATGACTCAGCGAGACCTCCTGATAGCAGGGTTGTTTAGAGGAGAGACACCATGACTCAACGAGACCTCCTGATAGCAGGGTTGTTTAGAGGAGAGACACCATGACTCAACGAGACCTCCTGATAGCAGGGTTGTTTAGAGGAGGACACCATGACTCAACGAGACCTTCTGATAGCAGGGTTGTTTAGAGTAGAGACACCATGACTCAACGAGACCTCCTGATAGCAGGGTTGTTTAGAGGAGAGACACCATGACTCAGTGAGACCTCCTGATAGCAGGGTTGTTTAGAGGAGGACACCATGACTCAGCGAGACCTCCTGATAGCAGGGTTGTTTAGAGGAGAGACACCATGACTCAGTGAGACCTCCTGATAGCAGGGTTGTTTAGAGGAGAGACACCATGACTCAGTGAGACCTCCTGATAGCAGGGTTGTTTAGAGGAGAGACACCATGACTCAGCGAGACCTCCTGATAGCAGGGTTGTTTGGAGGAGAGACACCATGACTCAGCGAGACCTCCTGATAGCAGGGTTGTTTAGAGGAGAGACACCATGACTCAACGAGACCTCCTGATAGCAGGGTTGTTTAGAGGAGAGACACCATGACTCAACGAGACCTCCTGATAGCAGGGTTGTTTAGAGGAGGACACCATGACTCAGCGAGACCTCCTGATAGCAGGGTTGTTTAGAGGAGAGACACCATGACTCAGCGAGACCTCCTGATAGCAGGGTTGTTTGGAGGAGAGACACAATGACTCAACGAGACCTCCTGATAGCAGGGTTGTTTAGAGTAGAGACACCATGACTCAACGAGACCTCCTGATAGCAGGGTTGTTTAGAGTAGAGACACCATGACTCAACGAGACCTCCTGATAGCAGGTTTGTTTAGAGTAGAGACACCATGACTCAACGAGACCTCCTGATAGCAGGGTTGTTTAGAGTAGAGACACCATGACTCAACGAGACCTTCTGATAGCAGGGTTGTTTAGAGTAGAGACACCATGACTCAACGAGACCTCCTGATAGCAGGGTTGTTTTTAGAGTAGAGACACCATGACTCAACGAGACCTCCTGATAGCAGGGTTGTTTACAGTAGAGACACCATGACTCAACGAGACCTCCTGATAGCAGGGTTGTTTAGAGGAGGACACCATGACTCAACGAGACCTTCTGATAGCAGGGTTGTTAGAGTAGAGACACCATGACTCACTGAGACCTCCTGATAGCAGGTGGTCATAAGACGTTTTGAGAAAATAGTTCTTGCAGCTTTAATTACTGGTACAAACGCTTGACTGATATCATTGGGACTGTGGCTTGTTGCAGCCCCTGGTCAGGACTCCTAACCAGAGCATGTTGCTTGGTGCTTCCTGGTCAGGGCTCCCAACCAGAGCAGCAGCGAACTGGGCAACCTGGCAGCATCTGGTGAAACACACACACACACACACACACACACACACACACACACACACACACACGCGCACACACGCACACACACACACACGCGCACACACACACACACACACACACACACACACACACACACACACACACACACACACACACACACACACACACACACACACACACTGAAACCTTGGGAGACAGAACCCTCCGACAATAGCAAACAGCAGGTCCCTGAAAGCCTGTCCTGTTCAGGACTTATCCAGCTAAATGTGGCACTAAAGTCCCCATTGTTCCAGGAAATCTCAACCGATCACTGACACACATTAATTAAACCTGTGGGTCTTAAACTGCCCGGTAACAGTCACGTCTGAGCAGTTAAAGGGACAGTACACACGTTAAACCTGTGGGTCTTAAACTGCCTGGTAATAGTCATGTCTGAGCAGTTAAAGGGACAGTACACACGTTAAACCTGTGGGTCTTAAACTGCCTGGTAATAGTCATGTCTGAGCAGTTAAAGGGACAGTACACACGTTAAACCTGTGGGTCTTAAACTGCCTGGTAACAGTCACGGCTGAGCAGTTAAAGGGACAGTACACACGTTAAACCTGTGGGTCTTAAACTGCCTGGTAACTCACAGGCTGAGCAGTTAAAGGGACAGTACACACGTTAAACCTGTGGGTCTTAAACTGCCCGGTAACTCACGTCTGAGCAGTTAAAGGGACAGTCCACACGTTAAACCTGTGGGTCTTAAACTGCCTGGTAACTCACGGTCTGAGCAGTTAAAGGGACAGTACACACGTTAAACCTGTGGGTCTTAAACTGCCTGGTAACTCACGGTCTGAGCAGTTAAAGGGACAGTACACATGTTAAACCTGTGGGTCTTAAACTGCCCGGTAACTCACGGTCTGAGCAGTTAAAGGGACAGTACACACGTTAAACCTGTGGGTCTTAAACTGCCCGGTAACTCGCGGTCTGAGCAGTTAAAGGGACAGTACACACGTTAAACCTGTGGGTCTTAAACTGCCTGGTAACTCACGGCTGAGCAGTTAAAGGGACAGTACACACGTTAAACCTGTGGGTCTTAAACTGCCTGGTAACTCACAGGCTGAGCAGTTAAAGGGACAGTCCACACGTTAAACCTGTGGGTCTTAAACTGCCTGGTAACTCACAGCTGAGCAGTTAAAGGGACAGTCCACACGTTAAACCTGTGGGTCTTAAACTGCCCGGTAACTCACAGCTGAGCAGTTAAAGGGACAGTCCACGTTTCTTTAAGAGGCCTATCTAATTTTTCTAAAGAATTTACAAGCATAAAATATTGATGTAGAATTTAACCTCTTAGGCATGGGACGGCCCCATGGCGGGCCGTCACGCACTCGCACGCACGTCGCGGCACTTTGCGCTCGTCTGTCGGCACCGGGCTGTGCTTTCGCCGATCAACAAACACATTGTTGGAAAGTTGAATTTGCCGCCTTTCGTTCGTCACCACACTCAACCTATCGCGTGCTTCCATTCTCGAGACGAAACATCCGGCGAGCATCATTTGACAAGTCGTTCGGACGAGTGACCATGTCCGGTTGTGAGTGGTCCTGAACTGACCAGTGACCGCTGATGATGATTGACCACCGTTGTAGCCAAGGAGCGTCTGCTCCGAAAGCGATCCCAGACGGGTGCCGACAGTGGGAGAAGGTGACACAAGAAGACGAAGAAGTCCATTGTTTTGACAAGACTAGAGCATCGAAATGAATGGCAGCAAGTGGCCATTTTGGATAATCATGCCCAATCTTTACCCCGGGGAAGGAATCCCAACCTGAGCATGACATGAGCCCTTGGGAACAGGGTGGACAGGAATCCCAACCTGAGCATGACATGAGCCCTGGGAACAGGGTGGACAGGAATAGAATCCCAACCTGAGCATGACATGAGCCCTGGGAACAGGGTGGACAGGAATAGCCAACCTGAGCATGATATACACAGTAAGAGCAAAATGACTGCCATGTGAATATGGTCAATTGCATCTGATTTGACACAAACGGGGAGTTCCTTTCAGGCCCGGCGAGAAAGTCTAACATTTTACTTGAACAAGTTGGAAACAAAATGATGCAAATCGTGTTAAAGGAACACGCTAACTGCAAGCTAGCCTAGCTTAGCACAAATTAATGGAAGCGGATACGCACCGCTAGCCTAGCTTTTTTTGCAAACAGCTAGGCTAGCTAGTCTGTAGCTTTCCACTGAGCGCACAATCGGTGTCCATCTTCTCGTCTTCTGGAGAAGACGGCGAGCGCATTTTCCATAATGCTGGCGTGTTCCTTTCAAGTTTCCAAAATTGGGACCGCAGAGTGACAACACTATTCAGCGAAAATAAAAGTCAGAAAGCCGTCGTCTCCCTTGTCATCGCTGTGCACTGTATATTTGACTCAATATGAGTACGTTAGACACTGGCGAGGTGTGCATTTAGGTCCAGTGTACAGTAGGCCTGCCCCCGACTAAGGATTTGTATAGTCGACTTTGAGTGGCCAAAATTTGCCGATAGTGGACTGGTAGTTGAAAAAAAATGAAAATAGAATTATAAATATATATATATATATATTATTATTTTTTTTTAATCATTCCATTTGGTCTGTGGGGGTGCTTAATGTCTGAAGGAGTCGACTGAAGGCTTCTTGTCCTCTGTGAAAGCATGCAATTGGTCCACTGATGGATACATCTTGATATTTGTCTACTCTAGTGTGTTCATTTGACGTGGTGAATGTTACGAGTTGGGTAGGTGTGTTGGACCCAGGTGCAGTGCAGAACGGATAGACGAGAGACAGGTGTTGAGTAACAAAGGTTACTGTTTTATTAGTTGAACATGAAAGGCGTACGCGCCGACAACGATGAGCAAACAAAAAGGGGAGAGTACTTGTCTCCAAAAAGAGAGAAAGCAAAGGGGACAGTAAGTTACATAATCGAAAAGGCAAGACACAGCAATTACCATACATGGCGAACAAACTTATCCTCCGTGGCAAGGAGCGATAATACTTTGACAGAATGCATAGTAGTACTCACGGTAAGGTTCAGTGATCGACTGACGATCTGAATAGTAACCAGTGAAGGAATCTATGTTTTTCAATGTGTATATAATGTATGTATTGGTGGATGACAGCATCTACTCAGACGGATCTATAGATCTTAAAAGTAGCCGGCAGTCAGTGTGTGTTAGCAGCAGACTAACCGCAGAGCCCATGGCTCCGAGGTCATCAGCAGGTTTGTAACCAAAACATTGATAAGCACTGAGAGCAGGCAGGTTTTGGTCAGAGAGAACTAGGGGGATAGTTTGACATCGATAGAACCATGCTAAAGGTGAAGAGCAGTTGCCATGACAGCGCGTCACGTAGTAACGAGAAAAGGGGGCGGGCCCCCGTTGCTAGGGAGAAGACGTTATGATGTGAGTTTCTTCCGGGATAAGTTAGATTAAGACATGAAGCAGGCCCGAGCAGACGCGTTGACAGAGACTTTGAAACGAGGGGGGGGGGGGATGGAGTGCCACGACATCACTGGCTTCGGCTGACAGGGAAGGCCTTTGGACAGCTAGGCCGCACGACCACCGAGCGGGGGTGACAGGAGAGAGATCGTTAGAATAATGAATTTAGTTCCTTCTAAGGCTTTTCAAGGACAATACAGAACTGTTTTCCATCTGGTACAGAGGCCAAGGAAGGTTTTCCAAGAAAGGTACCAAGTCTGCCAGTGTCGAATTCTTATGATTATGGATTGCATTAAGGGGGATGACAAAGTTGTACAGCCAGTATGAGAAGGTCGACTTCAGAGAGAGAAATAAACGCAGAAACTTCACGAACACAGATGACGAGGTGATACTGGCTGATTACAGAAACATCTAACACCAGGAAGAACATATAAAGCCAACTTAACTATACACACCAGGTACCAATTAGTGCAATCAGGGCAGATAGACAGGTAATTACCATCGGGTAACGCTAGGGCTTTTGCTCCCAGAGGAGTGCAAAACCCCAAACGTTACAGGTGAAGTCCTCTTTCAGGCCCTTGTTACACACACTGTTTTTGTGCTCGATTGAATACGTTTTTGAATACGTTTGCTGTCCCTATTAGATAGAAATGCCGTTTTGGCAGGAAACGTTTTGGCCCTACTGAAAACGCTAAATTGTGTTTCCGTTTTGGAATAACGCCAAAAACTCGCCGACAACGTGTCGTGTAATCTGCGCGGAGCCGTTGTTGCTCAACGCCCATGCGCAGTAGATACCCACATCTGCGTGCTCTCACCAATGTCGGTGACAACAGAGCTATAGCTGCAGCTACCATGTGTTGTCAAGTTATTGTTACAAGGACCCCAGTCCAAGCTACAACAGTCTGCATTTCCTTAACAATTGTTTGTATTGAGCCGTATTGTATTGTACCCATTCTGCGATATGTTAAATAAAGTTTACATCCATTCATTCTGCTAGCATTACCGATTGCATGAGCAGCTGGCTAATGTGAGCTAGCGTTAGCTATCAGACCCTGTTAGCTCAAGCTCCTCTTTCAATCTTAACAAGCATTAAACAAAATGGCCCAGTCATCTATTCACTTTTGTTTAATACACAAGGCATTGTCTCTAATGTTATCTAGCTACTGATAGCTCCCGATATCATCAGTTTGGTGCTGGCTGGTTAACGTGAGCTAAATGTTAGCTTCTAGCCACAATGCTATACTGTTATAATGGCATATTCCTATTGCGTTAGCATGTAAGCCAGTGTTTCTCAAAGTGTGGGGCGTGCCTTGAGATTTAAAAAATTAAAAAAAATAAATAAGAAATTTGGATTACAGAAAATTATCACTAAAGTGCTATCTGTTGCCATATTTGGATAAGTTTGACCATTTCTCAAAATCTGAAAATCATTATTTAATAAAACACAGAAAAGGATCACCAAGTTACTCTGGATAAAAAAAAACTTTACAGACAACATTGAGACAAAGCTTCCTGACACATCTCCATCCAAACTCTTGAAAGAACTCATTGAAATCTCATCTGATACCACCTGGAGAGCTAGTTTCAGAGTGTGGTGCTGAGTACCAAGTATCTCATGATGCAGCAGTTAAGGTGTTGATACCATTCAGCACCACATATCTGTGTGAAGCTGGCTTTTCATCCATGACAGCTCTGAAAACAAAATATAGGGCCAAGTTGAGCCTTGAGGATGACATGCGTGTTGCCTTGTCAAAGACTGACAGCAATAAAGACTGTTTGCTTATGTAGCAGCCTGAATATTCTACTAAGTATTCAGAAGTGCTAACTAACTGTTACTTTCCCTGTGGGTGTATAACGTGTGATTAACAGTGTTCCTTTGGATAGCTTAACAGTGTTCCTTTGGATAGCTTAACAGTGTTCCTTTGGATAGCTTAACAGTGTTCCTTTGGATAGCTCGCCCAGTCTAACGACGAGGTGAGGTGCTACTCTTCGCCGGCTGCAGTATGGATTACTAACAATAACATTGAGCCCTTTTTCCCTTTCTGGAGCGGTCCTTGAGTGGGACCAGTGGAGGTTGCCAGCAGGGGGCGGAGTGGCAGTGGTGGCAGGTGGAACGGTGGAGAGAGGAAAGCAACAAAGAAGAGGGAGTTACCTGGGAGCGAGAGTACCAGGAAGTTCTCTTCGGCATTGGACTTGGCCGTGAACGGTCGCAGCCACAACGGGCGTGTGCTTTGGAATAGCCCTGTTGAAGAAGTCAGTGAAGGAGAGCCCCGTCGGAGCGAGCGGCGGGTGATGAGACATACTTGCTAGTGACGGGTTATCCTAGAAGTATCAGCGATAGTGTGTGAGTAAGAGAAACCGAACCCAAAGACTAACGTCTAGAGTTAACGAGACTAACGTCTAACCTTATCGGGTTATAGTAGTTACTGTGTGCGGTATAGTAGTATGCTGCTAACGGCTCCGTCTGACTTGAGTAGACTACCGGGCGCGAGGCGCTGAAGAGACCGGTGGTATAGCCAGCCACGTTGCGTTAGCAGTGTAACCGAATAGCAGGAGGGTGCGTCGAGACCCAAAGCTTAGCTGTGTTTAAGGTAGCCAAAGTATTAGCTCGCGCGACAGAAGCAAGCCAGCAACAGCAGCGGTGGACGTTTCCCAGACGGTGCAGAGGACGCCTCTTTCCACCAGCAGAGGACGCCATACAGCAAGCTCCGCCAGCTAACCACTGCCTGCTGTTCGCCCAGCCTGCTGGCTGTACTCGCGGGATCGCCGACGCCATCTTGTCACCCGGACGAGCGGTGACAAGAGTGGGTCCGCCATCTTGGCTAAGTACTAACAGTACCACGTGTATCAACAGCAACGTCCATTGAAGTGAACAACCAGTGTCTAAGGGGTACCCCAAATAATTTAAGCCGGCTTAGGTTAGGTTTTCTTTGGTAACGTGGGCCCACATTTATTGGTTTGTTTTGTTATTTGTTTATTTGATTGTTTGATTCTTGAATTCCCAATGTGTCTACATTCTATGCCTGGGTTCCCCCAGTACAAGCGGGGTGGTTTAATGTATTGAGCACTCGGTGCCTATGGTGGGAAGAGCTTCCCCTACATTGATAACAAGAGCACCCGGTGCCATATATTAAGGATTAACGTTGTAATGTATAACCTGCCCAGGCTTCACTAAAGTAGACCTAATCGGGATCATTGTGTGTGTCTGTTTCTTTGAGTTCCATTTGCTATTCTAATCTCTGGGTAAATATTGTGACTGCATAATTATTTAACCCTTACACCCCATTTACAGAGTAGCATTTGAAGGGTCTATACAGGTGGTCAAGGAAGGGTACTGCTTAAAGGGAAGCCCAATAATACTATTGAACTGACAGTCACTGGGTGTGGGAGGGCTGTCGGAGGTACTGAGGGAGTGAGGGCGTGTGGGGAGCTACTGCTGACCGCCTTGGAAGGCGAGGGAGACCAGAGTACCAATCCCCAGGTTAGTAAATCCTGGGCCCCATCCACTCCAACTGCAAGCCCTCCAGAACGACGTTCCGAGCCAAAGACGGTGGTACATATAGGTCCAATACTATAGTATCCTACTACCCAGTGTCTGTGTACTACTACTCCCACAAGCAGGGATAATCCACCCTTCTACACTTATTTCCTATGTTTGCTTTGTAAATTCCCAGTCACTGAGTGAAGATCTGCTGTTTTGCAAATATGTCAAAAACAGAGCGACAGCTGATGAGCTTTTCAAAATTATTGACAGTTACCTGACAGAACATGGACTGAAATGGGAGAACTGTGTGGGCTTTTGCTCTGACGGTGCGCAGGCCATGGCAGGGAAAAGGAGGGGGCTACAGGCGCTCATCAGTGGTGCGTTCCTGAAATCAACGGGGATTGCACGCACCTAATGGCGCCACGTGCACGCGCGCTCCCGGCGCGTGCGCGCTCCCGCGAATGCGCATAAATGTCCCCTCGCTTGAGCACAGACTACAGACAGTGCCTAATTGCCTCTACGAATGGAATGTAACACATGTCATTCACAACAAGTTAGGTGTGAATGTATCTGAGAACGTATTTAACACACCTGACGACCGGTGCTATATGCAAATAGCGAATACTTATCTGGGCTTGCACGTAGTGCACCCCCGTCCCATGAAGAACGCATGCCTGGCGCTCATCAAGGGGGTCTCGCCAAACGCGCAATGGACGCACTGTAAATTCACAGAGAGGCGCCAGCATCAAGACAGCTTAGCCCTGAGCTGAATGAGGTTTTGACAGAAGTTATAAACGTGGTGAATTTCATCAAAACCCGACCCCTGAAAGCGCGCCTGTTCTCTGCACTGTGTGAGGAGATGGGAGCTGACCATTCTGTAGTGCTGTTTCACAGCGAGGCAAGGTGGCTCTCGCGAGGGAAGGTGTTGTCAATTTGAAAGGTCACGATATTGGTGTTATTTCAATAAATTTAAACATGGCCCATTTCATGACTATTTTGTTGGGGCGAGGGGGGGGGGCCAAAATATTTTGGTCCGCCAAAGGGGGGCCTGACAGAAAAAGTTTGAGAAGCACTGATGTAAGCTAACAAAATTAGCGCCGATGAGATTAAACTCCGCTCTTGGTGGTCAATTGTGTTGATGATTTGTTTCATCAACAAATGAGAGGCAGAACACACAGTGAATGTATCCGTTTTGTTTATTGCACTTTTATTACACTTTGCTGAAAAATAAGTGCTGCATTGGCTAAATAGCCGAGGCATTTAAAGATGGCGGCGTGTTGACATTTCTTTGCAGGAAGTGTATTGGCACATTCAAGTTCTGATTGGTTGAAAATTGCCTTCATGTTCGCCACCTACTGCCACCTACTGCTTTGGCAGTGTACTACATCACTGTGCTCAGGTGACAAAACGAAAGTGTGACTCGCCTACCGCTACGTTGCGACCTGGAAAAGCGAAACTCATCTGAAAACGAAACGAAAGTCTAACCGCAGCCTCAGTGCCTCTGTGCCCGTTTTCTTAGGCAGTTAGCCTCGCTGGTATGTGCGCTAGTAGCGTTAGCCACGCTTCTAGGCCCAGTCCCGGCGCCATGGGCGGGCATTAGGGGGCCGGGCCCGCCAACTGAGTCAGCTGTGCCCACCCTGGTAAAAAAAGAAAAAAAATTCAATCAAAGTCAACTATCCAAATCTTTAGTCGGGGACAGCCCTAGTGGGCACTGATGTCAACAACAACACTACTGAAGCTAGCACGGCACTCTGTGAGAATTCGTTTTCTACCCTCAAGAACGTCTTTACAGAACATCGCCTTAGTATGCTTCATCGACGCAACTAAGGCCAATTTAATTCAGTTGGCATTTGAGAAGGACTTAACAAAAAAGTTCAGGAATGAGTGGAGGGGCAGTGTTTTAAGAAGATTTCACTCTGTCCCCAAACACCGCTTGCGTCTCTACTTATGATGGTGAGTAGCCTGTGGAGGAATTTTGTTTGCTTTTTTATGCACCTTATTTTTGTCAGTTCAGTTCAGTTCGTCAGTGAATTCAGAAGTGTTGAATAAAGGAATACTTTTCAAAGATATAGAATAGAATAGAATAGAAATGTATTATCCTGAGGGAAATTTGACACTGCAAATCACTCAACATTAAACATTTAGACAGAACAAGTCACAAATAAGAATAACAAAACAAATGGCCTAAGAATAGAATAAAATGAAATAGAATAAAAATAGAATAAAAGATACAGTAAATAAATACAGTAAAAATATACTGAAGTCTACAGTAGGTGTAATAATGCACAGTGCTGTTTAAAAAGTAAGAGTCCAGCCCTCATTTATCAAGTTTTCTTGGAAAGTATTCTATTTTCGTTCTTAAGCACAGAATTTAGAATGTGTGCACGCACAAAAAAAACGGGATTTATCACACGTGCGTACACAGGTCCTACGCACACCTGTCTTCATAAATATCACCTTGCTCCTAAGCTTGAGCTCGTGCATGGTTTTAAGTATTTGCATACCAGAACCGCCCCGATTATCCATATATGGTCATGAAACACCCCCATGGGATGTGAAATAATGGACTGACCCGAGGGAATTGCGTGTTATGGAGAAATACGAGACAGGCTGACAGACATGTACACGTACCGTGATGTCGGATATGATATCTCTTAAAGACCATATTAACTAATAAAGCCCATGCTGGAATATGACTGCCTTTTTCCGTTTTGTTCGATTAATACCCAGGGATTAAAGTTCTCCTCAATTGTATTCCAAATCGCGACGGATTTTCCGTAAATTTTCTACCTGCTGCATATGATTTCTAGAGGCATACAATCTATTTTGATGTCAGTATTGGGTAGCCTATATAAACAATAATACGAGAGCATATACAAGAACAATGAATCTCACTGCCATGTATGATGTAGCCTAAGTATACGCCATGTGTAGCCTGCCTATGTGATAAATACAAACATGAACTTGAATCCCATCATCATATTTACATAGTCTGTCCACTATGTTTATTACTTTGTTATTTCCCCCCCCCTATCTATGTAAAGCGACCTTGCATGGGTCTCTTGAAAGACGCTATATAAAATGAAGCTCTATTATTATTATTGTTATTATTATTATTATTATTATTAAAATACTGTCTTTTACTGTTAGTCTCAGTGAAGTTTCAACAGAGCGAGGTAATCTATTCTAACCAACAGATTGAAGTAGAAAGCATTTAGTTGTGGCGAATCTTATTTGGAAACATGACACAAAATAATAGTATGTTGCTTTTTATTTGAAACAATATTTAATCGCGTTTGGTGGAGGTGGCTGTTCTGTAACCCCTTTCGTGACTGTGATGCACCGAGTGAATCCACAGTCACTTGCTCCTCAATAGGAAACCAACCTAGATTTACCCTGAAGGACTGGTTCTAACCGAACCGTTCGTTATACAATAATCACAGAGAAATGTCAAAGGTGCTCACATTTGCACGAGACAGAGATACGGGATGGTTTGAAAGCTCGGCGTTGCTAATAAACATTTTAAATATTTTTTATAAACTGGTCAACACGGCATTATTTCCGGCGTTGGCTGCCTGGTGTGATCACAGCGCATGCGCATCATGCACACAACGCCGGAAATAATGCAGTGTTGACCAGTTTATTAAAAATATTTAAAATGTTTATTAGCAACGCCAAGCTTTCAAACCATCCCGTATCTCTGTCCGAAACCCTCCTGCAACTGTGAGTACCTTTGAAACGTCTCTGTGATTCTTGTATAACGAACGGTTCGGTCAGAACCAGTCATTCAGGGTAAATCTAGGTTGGTTTCCTATTGAGGAGCAAGTGACTGTGGATCCACTCGGTGCATCACAGTCACGAAAGGGGCTAGGTGGTTGATGGTGATTGAGAAGTGAGAGAGAGAGAGAACCCTTGTAAGTTCTCTCTATTTATACACTGTGGAGCGCAGTTCTGGAAGGTTCTAGCCTGTTCTAACCGGTTCTACTATGACATCATACTGAAGCTTAACTTGAATTACACTATGACACGGCGGCAGTTACACTAGGTGTTCTGCGTCTGCCCCCCCTGCCAAACAAGCAAGCCAACCTCTTGTTCGCGCATGAGCCCATTATAATTACACTACTGTCGCTATTTCACAATGAACTATAATGAATTACGGTTCATACAGAACACGCGCCAGTGTCAGGACTCAGAGTAATGCACGAAAGCTTATTTCCGCGTTGAAACTAATGCATGGACTGAGGAGCGCATATGCCGTAGTAACAATATTCTACCACTGGGCGTCAGCTAAGCATGCTCAGAGCTGTGCGTAGACATAAGCACAAAGTCAAGTTCAAGTTCAAATTGATAAATCCCACACTTTGCTTAGAAATGGTTGTACGCACGGGTTAAGAACATATCTGTGCGTACGCCACGTTGATAAATGAGGGCCCAGGAAGATGGTAATTGTCACTCTGTGCTCAGTGATGCAGTGAGGCACAGTGATGCATTGTATAGTCTGATGGCTGTCGGAATGAAGGACTTCCTGTGCCGTTCAGTGCTGCATTTAGGTAGTGTGAGCCTATAACATGCTCCTCCTGTCAGCCAAGTCTGTGTATAGTGGGTGGGAGGGGTTTTCCCTGATGGCCTGGAGCTTAGCAAGGCTTCTCCTCTCCGCCACCCTCGCTAGAGTCCAGCTCCACCCCAACCACGCTACTGGCCTTCCTGACCAGCTTATCCAGCCTGTTTGTGTCCCCTGCTCTCAGTCCGCTGCCCCAGCAGGTCTGTTATATATATCCGTTCAGTCTGTTTTTGTATAAGTGAAAGTTCTTAAGATAGAGAGAAATTAGATTTTTCAATTGCCTCTCTGCTGTTTAGTTCAGCACCGTGGGCAGCGCCAAGCAAGCCACAGTGCCGCTGTCCCAGCTGAAACGTATATAAAAGGGAACCTGTGTTGAAAAACCATTGTGCCCCCCCCGAGAACATTTTATGCCCCCCCCACTCATTTGTTTCTGCAGCCTGGTCTGTCTAGGCCTCGTTGCTTTTGGAAAGAATGATCCCAAAAAACAAACAAAAATTGTTTTGATATTATTATATATATATTTTTTGCATTCGACTAAGAGGTTGGCAGTCGACTACGGTTCCTAGTCGACTAGTCGAGGTCAGCCCTAGTGTACAGTAGAGTCAACTGGGATCTGTTTCCCCCCCCCCCCTGCACAGCCTCTTTATTGCCTGTTCTCTCCCAGTAAATTATTATCTCATATTCAGCCGTCTCCTGCCTTCGCTTCGCTCATACATTGAACACAGAACTCGCGCTCAACGCGAGGCAGTGTGTTTGCCCAAGGCAGTGTGTGTGAGTGTGTGTGTGTGTGTGTGTGTGTGTGTGTGTGTGTGTGTGTGTGTGTATGTGTGTGTGTGTGTGTGTGTGTGTGTGTGTGTGTGTGTACAGACAATACCGGATAACGTATGAAAGTCAAATATTGACTCTCCCCATGCTCAAGTAAGGACAAGGGGGGGGGGGGGGGTAAATGTGAGGAACACGATTGTTGTTTTGCTCTCATAATTATTAGTAAACTAAATGCTATTTGTATTTGTGTATGTATGTATATATGTATTGTGAAAGATGGATATTCACAATAATCACTGACTAGAAGGGGGGGCGGTAAATACATTTATGCTACTTCCCACTCCTTTTCAGACATGTTAACGGTGAAGTAAGTGTTTTTCTTTTGTTAAAATAAGTGTGAAATAGCTCTACATTCCAAGATCACTGATATAGAGTGTCTGGTCAGTAACATGGGTCTCCCAGTCCCTCCACTCTGCAGTAAACAGTCATCACTGATATAGTGTCTGGTCAGTAACATGGGTCTCCCAGTCCCTCCACTCTGCAGTAAACAGTCATCACTGATATAGAGTGTCTGGTCAGTAACATGGGTCTCCCAGTCCCTCCACTCTGCAGTAAACAGACATCACTGATATAGAGTGTCTGGTCAGTAACATGGGTCTCCCAGTCCCTCCACTCTGCAGTAAACAGCCATCACTGATACAGAGTGTCTGGTCAGTAACATGGGTCTCCCAGTCCCTCCACTCTGCAGTAAACAGTCATCACTGATACAGAGTGTCTGGTCAGTAACATGGGTCTCCCAGTCCCTCTGCTCTGCAGTAAACAGCCATCACTGATACAGAGTGTCTGGTCAGTAACATGGGTCTCCCAGTCCCTCCACTCTGCAGTAAACAGTCATCACTGATATAGAGTGTCTGGTCAGTAACATGGGTCTCTCAGTCCCTCCACTCTGCAGTAAACAGCCATCACTGATACAGAGTGTCTGGTCAGTAACATGGGTCTCCCAGTCCCTCCACTCTGCAGTAAACAGTCATCACTGATATAGAGTGTCTGGTCAGTAACATGGGTCTCTCAGTCCCTCCACTCTGCAGTAAACAGTCATCACTGATACAGAGTGTCTGGTCAGTAACATGGGTCTCTCAGTCCCTCCACTCTGCAGTAAACAGTCATCACTGATATAGAGTGTCTGGTCAGTAACATGGGTCTCCCAGTCCCTCCACTCTGCAGTAAACAGACATCACTGATACAGAGTGTCTGGTCAGTAACATGGGTCTCTCAGTCCCTCCACTCTGCAGTAAACAGTCATCACTGATATAGTGTCTGGTCAGTAACATGGGTCTCCCAGTCCCTCCACTCTGCAGTAAACAGTCATCACTGATACAGAGTGTCTGGTCAGTAACATGGGTCTCCCAGTCCCTCCACTCTGCAGTAAACAGTCATCACTGATACAGAGTGTCTGGTCAGTAACATGGGTCTCCCAGTCCCTCCGCTCTGCAGTAAACAGCCATCACTGATATAGTGTCTGGTCAGTAACATGGGTCTCCCAGTCCCTCCACTCTGCAGTAAACAGTCATCACTGATATAGAGTGTCTGGTCAGTAACATGGGTCTCCCAGTCCCTCCACTCTGCAGTAAACAGACATCACTGATATAGTGTCTGGTCAGTAACATGGGTCTCCCAGTCCCTCCACTCTGCAGTAAACAGTCATCACTGATATAGTGTCTGGTCAGTAACATGGGTCTCTCAGTCCCTCCACTCTGCAGTAAACAGACATCACTGATATAGAGTGTCTGGTCAGTAACATGGGTCTCCCAGTCCCTCCACTCTGCAGTAAACAGTCATCACTGATATAGAGTGTCTGGTCAGTAACATGGGTCTCTCAGTCCCTCCACTCTGCAGTAAACAGCGCAGCCATCACTGATACAGAGTGTCTGGTCAGTAACATGAGTCTCCCAGTCCCTCCACTCTGCAGTAAACAGTCATCACTGATACAGAGTGTCTGGTCAGTAACATGAGTCTCCCAGTCCCTCCGCTCTGCAGTAAACAGTCATCACTGATATAGAGTGTCTGGTCAGTAACATGGGTCTCCCAGTCCCTCCACTCTGCAGTAAACAGTCATCACTGATATAGAGTGTCTGGTCAGTAACATGGGTCTCCCAGTCCCTCCACTCTGCAGTAAACAGCCATCACTGATATAGAGTGTCTGGTCAGTAACATGGGTCTCCCAGTCCCTCCACTCTGCAGTAAACAGCCATCACTGATATAGAGTGTCTGGTCAGTAACATGGGTCTCCCAGTCCCTCCACTCTGCAGTAAACAGTCATCACTGATACAGAGTGTCTGGTCAGTAACATGGGTCTCCCAGTCCCTCCACTCTGCAGTAAACAGTCATCACTGATACAGAGTGTCTGGTCAGTAACATGGGTCTCCCAGTCCCTCCACTCTGCAGTAAACAGTCATCACTGATACAGAGTGTCTGGTCAGTAACATGGGTCTCCCAGTCCCTCCACTCTGCAGTAAACAGACATCACTGATATAGTGTCTGGTCAGTAACATGGGTCTCCCAGTCCCTCCACTCTGCAGTAAACAGTCATCACTGATATAGTGTCTGGTCAGTAACATGGGTCTCTCAGTCCCTCCACTCTGCAGTAAACAGACATCACTGATATAGAGTGTCTGGTCAGTAACATGGGTCTCCCAGTCCCTCCACTCTGCAGTAAACAGTCATCACTGATATAGAGTGTCTGGTCAGTAACATGGGTCTCTCAGTCCCTCCACTCTGCAGTAAACAGCGCAGCCATCACTGATACAGAGTGTCTGGTCAGTAACATGAGTCTCCCAGTCCCTCCACTCTGCAGTAAACAGTCATCACTGATACAGAGTGTCTGGTCAGTAACATGAGTCTCCCAGTCCCTCCGCTCTGCAGTAAACAGTCATCACTGATATAGAGTGTCTGGTCAGTAACATGGGTCTCCCAGTCCCTCCACTCTGCAGTAAACAGTCATCACTGATATAGAGTGTCTGGTCAGTAACATGGGTCTCTCAGTCCCTCCACTCTGCAGTAAACAGCGCAGCCATCACTGATACAGAGTGTCTGGTCAGTAACATGAGTCTCCCAGTCCCTCCACTCTGCAGTAAACAGTCATCACTGATACAGAGTGTCTGGTCAGTAACATGAGTCTCCCAGTCCCTCCGCTCTGCAGTAAACAGTCATCACTGATATAGAGTGTCTGGTCAGTAACATGGGTCTCCCAGTCCCTCCACTCTGCAGTAAACAGTCATCACTGATATAGAGTGTCTGGTCAGTAACATGGGTCTCCCAGTCCCTCCACTCTGCAGTAAACAGCCATCACTGATATAGAGTGTCTGGTCAGTAACATGGGTCTCCCAGTCCCTCCACTCTGCAGTAAACAGCCATCACTGATATAGAGTGTCTGGTCAGTAACATGGGTCTCCCAGTCCCTCCACTCTGCAGTAAACAGTCATCACTGATACAGAGTGTCTGGTCAGTAACATGGGTCTCCCAGTCCCTCCACTCTGCAGTAAACAGTCATCACTGATACAGAGTGTCTGGTCAGTAACATGGGTCTCCCAGTCCCTCCACTCTGCAGTAAACAGTCATCACTGATACAGAGTGTCTGGTCAGTAACATGGGTCTCCCAGTCCCTCCGCTCTGCAGTAAACAGAAAATACATGTTCCACTTTATCCAATCAGGAGAGAGAACTCCAAACTACAGATTATTTTCTACTGTATTTTGTGTTTACTGCAGAGCGGAGGGACTAGGAGACCCATGTTATTGACACTCTATCAGTGATATCTGTCGGAATGTAGAGCTAATATTTTAACACATACAAATCACCACTTTAACAAATGAAATCCCACTTACAGCACCTTTAAGTTAATATTGTTTATTTGTTTTACATTTTTTTTTTATTATTAATCATTTGTATTATTTTTAATGTTTTATGTATTTTAATGTTTCCCATGTTCGAAATGCATATTTAATTATATTAAAACGCCATGCTATTATTCGCGGTGCACTATCAATCACGTCTGCCCATGTGGAAAAGATGTATACTAATCTTACAAGATTTTGACATGGTCTACCAAAACAAGTACAACATATGGTAGTGAATCCACATAGATTTTTAGTCAACCAGAAATCTAACATATATAATAGTATAAAGAAAAATAAACACATATGAAGAAACTATGTTTTTGTTTTGCTAACACAGTAACACCAAACAATGTCCCCAAAAATATGTTGTCGATTTGGTTAGTATCTAACAAAGTTATAATCAGAAACAGCACTTCATATAAACTTTCAGTTCATACTCACTTCATAAACGTAAGAGCACTTTACTTTTAATTAGCGGTCATTCTATTGTATCTGTTATTATAATGCTGCTATTTGTTGCATTAAAATAGGATTTAAAAAATAAAGCGTTTAAATCGCCGGTGAAAATTAAGACGGCTAAGCGCCTGAACCAGGCTGAAAGTGAAAACGCTCACCTCAGCGTTCAGCAAATACCGCACGTCTGTCTACAAGGGAACTATACACTCGAAACTCCAGAGCATTTTCCAGACGGACATCGGCTCCTTTGTGTCCTACTTTGTAGTCAAGAATCACCTTGAGCAACAACAACGGAGCAAGTCGTCTCACCTTCTCAGACGAGAGCAGAGCAGTTTCCTTTCGTCCTTGTTTTGCCCCCCCCCCCTGTCTCTCCTTATGGAGAATGTCCCCGAACACACACACACACACACACACACACACACACACACACACACACGCACGCACACACGCACACACACACGCATGCACGCACGCGCGCACACACACACACACACACACACAATACACGTAGAAATGAATTGCCTCCTCACACCATCTGCAAATGAAAGGAATGAGAAAGAGAGAGAGGGAGAGAGAAAGAGAGAGATGGAGAGAGAGAAAGAAAGAGTGGGAGAGAAGGAGGGAGGGAGGGAGAGAGAGAGAGAAACATAGAGAGAGAGATATACAGTATACACTGCAGTATATATACAGACACACATAATTAGGTCATTGGTCTTTAGGTCTTGATGAATTGAAAATGCAGGACCCTGATGTAAACAAGACGAAAGTCTTTTTCATCCTCTTAGCAGTTGTTAGTATTGAGCTGTACTGTATTGTACCCATTCTGCAATCTGTTAATAAAGTTTTTAATCAATCAATTGTTATCTTGAATCTCAAGATTGTGTACAAACATGGAATTTTTTTAAAAAGTAGCCTTCCCTAATCCCTATATACCCTGATAATACCTGTGTATAACCATAATGCATGTTTGAACTGTTTGGTGTGTGCGTGTGTCATAAAGTTGCATCTGGGTGTACTATATGGTGTTATTTGTACAGTGTGTGTTTGTGTGTACATGAGTGCGGAATGCGGATGTGTGTGCGACCCCATATCTATCAATATGTGCCTGTGAGTGTGTGTGTTTGTGTATGTGCCACATATGCATGTGTTTATGTGTATACATGTGACAAGTGTGTGTGTGTGTGTGCGTGTGTGTGTGTGTGTGTGTGTGTGTGTGTGTGTGTGTGTGTGTGTTGCTAGGACACTGAGCTTCTTTTGTGACTGTTGTAGTTGAACAGGGTTGACTTAGCTGGTTCTACTGCCCCTAGTGGTTAACTCCAGGGATGACACTTTAGTGAGTTTAGTTTAGTGATATGACTGATTGATTGATTGATTGATTGAAATTATTATATTAATATTATTAATATTATATTATTAACAGATAGCAGAATGGGTACAATACATTACGGCTCAATACACACAATTGTTAAGGGGATGCAAACCAGAGAAAGACTTTCGTCTTGTTTACATCAGGGTCCCCCATTTTCAATTCATAGTGAATGAATTGAATGAATGAATACCAATGGACCTACAATATAATTTGGTTTTTACTTTTGTTAATTTAGTTTCGTTTAGAACGTATCCCTATGGACTTAGAATAATCATTTAGTTTAGTAATAATAATAACTTTATTTGTATAGCACTTTTCATACAGAGGTTGCAGTTCAAAGTGCTTCACAACAGTAAAAATACAGGCATAAGCGAGCATAAAAAGATAGACAGGTAGAATCACAGTGTTTCACATTAGGATCTAGCATCCCAATAGGCTCTCCGCTTACAGTTTTCAGTAACACAAATAGTAAAAATAGTTTAAAATGATTCAGTTTAAAAATAGTAAAAAAATTATAAAATAGAACGGACATAAAAAATACAGGCATGAGCGAGCATAGCAAGATATGGCAAATCACAGTGTTTCACATTTGGATCTAGCATCCTAATAGGCTCTCTATTCAGTAATACTCCTGTAATTCCCAACATACTTCCCAGTACATATTGCTGTAACTTTAGTGATATTAGATCACAGGGACACGAACCCACACTGTAACTTTAGTGATACTAGATCACAGGGACTCGAACCAACACTGTAACTTTAGTGATACTAGATCACAGGGACTCGAACCCACACTGTAACTTTAGTGATACTAGATCACAGGGACTCGAACCCACACTGTAACTTTAGTGATACTAGATCACAGGGACTCGAACCCACACTGTAACTTTAGTGATACTAGATCACAGGGACTCGAACCCACACTGTAACTTTAGTGATACTAGATCACAGGGACTCAAACCCACACTGTAACTTTAGTGATACTAGATCACAGGGACTCGAACCCACACTGTAACTTTAGTGATATTAGATCACAGGTGTAACAAGTGTCAATTGAACATTGTTTATTATTTTATTAAGGATTGAAATGTTACCAAATCCTGTTTACAATTGTTTACAAGTGGTTATTATTATTTATTATTTCTTTATACCAAAGGCACTTTTATCTGAACGTAACTTGGAAAGTTCACGTTCAAGAGTTTAGCACTTCCGGGTCAAATATTCGCGCGTGTTAGAAGCAACCTTCCGGTTTGAGTTCAGTTTGCAACGAGAACTCAACGTGAGAGGTATGTGTGATTACTGTGGCGCGCCGCACTATTGTGTTTCACACTGTTGTATATATATTTTGTATAAGAATTGAATGTTGATAGATAATAATTACTTGCTAGTGTTGTGACAAACGGTGTGGTTATATAATATGCACAATTGAAGGTTTTAGTCGGTGTATTTCACCGAGGCAATATAGTCAACTATTGTTCTCTGTCAACAGACTTGACGAGTGAACATTGTGTGACGCTGTTTCTTTGTGGCAATTCCACCACTCGTTCCATGCAGGTGGCCTCCATTGCAGACCATCGATTAAATGATTGAACAGTGTCCACGTGTGCCGACTCGTCCCTAAGCATCACACACAGAACACAACGCAGCAAGGATTCACGGGCAGGCCGTCCGTTACATTGGTGCCGTTTCGGACCCGGATAAAGATCAAAGAAGGGAGAACGACATCAGATCGTTCGCCGGGGGACTGCAGACTGCAGACTGCAGACCACAGCTTACCTCCACAGTCAACCAACACAGCCTCATCAGTGGTGAGACGCTGCCATCTAGTGGCCGGTGAAAAAAACTTTTCACCCTACGTGGTTCAGTGGAGAAGCACAGTGCACAAGGTAAATTGTGAACAGGACAATTGAAGAAAGGAGAAAAATGTCAGGTGGTTCCATGGACCGCTCCCAGGTAAGCCAGTGGGCTGATGAACAGTTTAGTGTGCAGTTCACTGATTGGGCTGACATGGACAAGGACAATTGGAATAGTGGAAAAAGAAAGAAAAAAAAGTCATGTAAATAATGTTACCATTGAATGTGTAAGAAATTTAGTTATTGTCATTGTATATAATGTGAATGTTATTGATCTGTTTGGTCAATCCATTATTGCAATATAATTATTTCATTCATCCAAGTTTTTTTTCTACAACAGTATTGAGTATTCCAGTTTTTTTTCTACTTTAGTGTGAGGGTTAGGATCCTGGCAGAGGGTGGGACATTGGTGACAGTGACAATGCAGGTTACTTTGTGATAATAGTATACTGATTGTAACTGAGGGGTACAATTCCCTGACTGTATTACTAGATATGATACTTACTACCACTACCTTTGTACTTAATATTCGGCCACCCAGTACACGGCATAAATATATTATCATGAACACTCTCACGTAGATGAAACGGATCCAACACAAATGTACGAATTAGAAACAGGTCTTTATTTCTACACAGCGATGGTGTGTAGAATAAGCACTTAATCACTTAATTACATTTATGAATTGAAATAGTATGCACTTTTATGGCAAGGAGTATTCGTCGGTATATCAATAGAGAATGTCCAATCTCTGAAGGCGCAGGTGGTAAATATACGACCTGGAATAGTTAAGGAATAACAGCAATGATACTTTAATGATTATACTAGATACACTAGAGGGGGTTAATCCGGTCGCTTGTAAGCCGACAGGAGTAGGAGGGGGGGGGGGGGTATAATCCGGCTGCCTCGTCCGGCCAAGGGTATCCCAGGTGAACCCACTGTAGTGCCGTTCAATGCGCCGGCGATCCTTGGACCACAGATGAAAGCAGGTGGACTCTTTGTGGGCCGGCTCTCTCCGGTCCACGGGGGAGAGACGTGAAGCGACCTCGTCTTGCAGAGCGTCTCCTCACCTTGCGTCCTCTCCAGGGGGGGGGGGGTTCCAACACACGGCAGTGTCGGGGGTCTTTATCCATGGAATAATCAAAGTATCCAAAGCATAATCCGTGCCTGGGAAGGCGGGCTGTCGTCGGTAGAATAATCCGGTATACAGGTCCACTCGCTCGTCGGCTCTGGGGCTCCTCGGGTGCAGCTTCACATAGGGTCAACCACCCTGGGTAAGCAGCCAGTTCTCTGCCCGAAACGATGGGGTACTGACTACGGTAGTATTCTCACCGCACGAAGCACTATATTAACAGACTATTATTAGCTTAATAGACTACGTCCAACTCGACGATATAGTGCCAAATATGACTATTCAAATATTAATATACACGATGTCTCAATACCGATGGTAGGCGAACTTGGCCTTACTCCCACACGTGGCGTCGCGGGGAGGCTTTACGTCTGTGACTCTATTGGAGGGTAAGAAACTGGACTGAAAAGAAAGTCCTACTTTAGTAGCGCAGTATATATACGCACTATGAACAAATAGTCCCATTAGTGGTGCGGTAGCCAAATTCCTACGCGGAACTAGGACTTGTTCGTACATGTCGAGCGGTACGTTTGAACTGGGTCTGAGGGGTATGGCAGCCTGGCACCAAGGTCTCGACCAATAGTAGAATGGAGACTATTATGGGATGTTCAGTAGGCTAGAATGGATATTCAATGCATATTGTACAAGGAATATACAAGGGATATCAGGGAATATTAGAGAATATACAAATACAATTAAATATATATATATAAATAAATATATATATTCGGTTTAATCTGGCCCTTCACAACAGCCACCCCCTGAATAGGTCCCAGACCTAATCAGTTAAACAGAGACAGATTAATCGCGTTGTCTATTTACACATAAGGGTTTGCTGTAGGGGTCAGTCAACTTCACAAAGTCATAGGGTTGTAGGGTCATGGTCATCATCGATTGTGTCTGGGAGTCGAGGCAGTTCTATGAGCCTTGCCACGGGACGGGTGTAAGTGCGACCCTGGACGAGCACTTCAGCTGCTCGGACCTTGCCGTCGGCACCGGTGATCACTTTGCTTACGCGGCCGGCCGGCCACATAGCTCTGGGCAGTGATTGATCAATAATCATGACGACTGTTCCTTCTGTCAAATTGTCTCTCTCCTTTACCCACTTCTGGCGGGTCTGTAGAGACGGTAGGTAGTGCAGTAGGAAACTGTTCCAAAACTTGTCGGCTAATACTTGGCTGTACCTCCACATTCGTCGGCCGTTCGCTTCTTCAGGCCGGTACATTGTCTGTGGTAATGCAGGATCTAGCCGCCCCATCAGGAGTGTGTTGGGGGTAACTGGGTCGATATCCGCCACATCACTGGAGACATATCCGAGGGGCTTCGAGTTAAGTACTCCCTCAATCTCCGTGAGGACTGTCATTAGGACTTCTTCCGCCACAGTCTGGGCCCCAAGTACTGCGTACAGGGCTGTCTTTATGGAGCGCACTTCTCGTTCCCAAGTGCCACCGAAGTGGGGTGCGTTTGGGGGGTTGAATTGGAAATCAACCTGTGCTGGAGCGAGGTGGGTCTTAAGTTCTGGGCCCATAGCTTGGAAGCTCTCTCTCAGCTCTCTTTCGCCGCCTTTGAAGTTTGTCCCATGATCGGACAATAGGGTAGACGGTCTTCCTTTCCGTGATGTGAATCTACGGAAGGCCATAAGGAATGAGTCTGTGCTCATGGTCGGGAGAAGCTCGATGTGTATCGCTCTGGTGGTCATGCATTTGAATACAATACCCCACCGCTTCTCGGTTCCTCTTCCTTTCTTTACGTGCAGCGGGCCAAAGCAGTCCATACCAGTTGAGTGGAATGGCTTGTCACCGATTCGGAGGCGACATGGAGGAAGGTCAGCCATCCTTGGTATGCTGGGCTGCGCGCGCCACTTGCGGCAGTCTAGACATGTTCGCTGGAAGCGTCGTACCGCCTCTCTTCCTTGTAGGATCCAGTAACGACGTCTGATTTCCGCGAAGACTCTTTCTGCTCCTGCGTGATGTACATCCTCATCGTATTTCTTTATAATCAGCTCTGTGACCTTGTGTCGGCTGTTCAATACGATCGGGTATTTAATGTCATCCGGTAGATTGGGGGCTCTGCGTAGGCGACCACCCACTCTGATGAGGGTGTGAGCGTCGCTCTCGGGGGCCAGGTGAATTAATCTGCTGTCGGATGGGACGGGCTTTCCTCCCTGTAGACAGGCCAATTCATCGGGGAACGAGTCTCTCTGGGCTCGCTGCAGTAGAAGCAATTCTGCTTCCTCGTAGTTAGCTGCTGACATATCAGCGGGGGACTTGCACTCCGGGTGGTACCGCAGGAATGTTCTTTGTTGTGCACTCTCTATGGACGTGCAATCGTCTATGTTAGGGTCGGTGGAGGCTACGGTGCTCAATCCACAGAACACAGACTTCTTAATTTCCACCTCCTCTGGACTTGCTTCCCTCGGGATAGGCATGGGCCACTGTCCTTCCGGGAGTCTTAGGAATGCGGGGCCGTCACTGTAGACATTGCGACGGGTGAGGTCATCCAGGGGCATCCCCCGGGTGATGACGTCAGCTGGGTTCTGTTTTGTATCAACGTAGCGCCACTCTGTTTCTCCGGTTAACTCTTCGGTTAAGTCTTGAATCTCGGTGACTCTGACTCCCACGAAGACTTTGTACTTGCATGAGTCCGATTTGATCCAGGCGAGTACCGTCGTGGAATCTGACCACAGGATTGTTCTAGACACCGGTATGGTGAGCTCACGTTGGATGAGCGTGGCTAGGTGCGCTCCGGCTAGGGCTGCGCAGAGCTCTAGACGTGGGATAGATTGTTGCTTGCGTGGGGCTATTCTCGAGCGGGCGAGGACAAATGCTGTGTAGATCTCTCCCCCCTGGTCTTGGGCCCGCAAGTAGGCTACTGATCCGTATGCGACCTCTGAGGCGTCACTGAAGACGTGTAAGTCCATTTTACATGTCTCTGGCCTCACCGTGGGTGGGAAGTAGCTTCGGCGCATATTAACGCCTGGGAGTGAGTGGAGCTCCATCTCCCACTCTCTCCAGGTGGATGCAAGGTGTGCGGGAATGGGGTCGTCCCAGCCCTGGTCCTTGTCCCACAATGCTCGTACAATCATTTTTGCCCTGGTGGTGTACGGTAGAATACATCCTAGCGGGTCATATTGTCGGGCGAGTGTTGTGTACACACTCCGTCTGGTGGTCGGCGCCGCCGCCGGCCTTCCCTGCTCCGTAGTCAGGGGCTTGTGTCTGTAGTGAAGCGAATCTGTTTTGAATCGCCACACCAATCCCAGGGTCATCTCCTGGGCTTCTCCCGGGATTGTAGCCATCCAGGTCTCGCTGCTGGCTGCCTTGTCCTCGGAGGAGAGGCTGCGCAGTACTTGCGGATCGCTGCTGGCCCACTGCCTGAGATCAAAGCCGCCTTTGATCAATGAGGCGCGGAGTTTAATCAGGAGAGCCTCGGCTTCTTCCTGGGTTGAAAGGCTTTGTAGACAGTTGTCTACGTAGAAGCTGTTCTTTACGCTGTGTCGGACCTCTTCGTCCGCTGCTGGGTCCTCTGCTACATGTTTCTGTAGTGCAAATGTCGCACAGCAGGGGCTGCACGTCGTTCCGAAGGGGAGGACTTCCCATTGGTAGATGGCTGGGTGCTCATCTCCTGGCTTCTCTCTCCATAGGAACCGTAACAGGGGCTTGTCCGCCTCTACTAATCTCACCTGCAGGAACATTCCTTTAATGTCCCCGCTGATGGCCACCTTTTCCTGGCGGAAGCGGAGTAGAACGCCGAGTAGGGAGGGGGCGAGTGTGGGACCGGGCAGTAACTCTTTATTCAGATTTTGGGATCCGATCTGGTAGCTGCAGTTAAATACTATGCGGTCTTTACCGTTGTGATGGACCTTGTGGTGGGGCACGTACCACGATTCAGTGGTCTGGTCAGCCTCTTTAATGTCCATCTTTGTGACGTGTCCCGCTGTGATGAGCTTCTCAATCTCAGCGCGGTATACACTCTCTTGGGCGGGGTTCTTGGCTAAGCGCCGCTCCGTGTTCAGCAGGTACCGTTCTGTGGCGTCTGTCTTGGCGTGGAAAGTAGGCATTCCTTCTCGCCGCAGGAGTGGCGTGGCGTATCTCAACACGCCGTTGACCGGGACTCTCTTGGTCCCTGTCTCGAGGAGGTGAATGGCGTAAATGTCATCTTTAGAGCGAATGTCTTTCTTTCCGTTCTTAAAGGGCATTTGTTCTAAGGTCCATAGCCGCTCTACGTGTTGCAGGAGTGCGGTTTCTCCCTCTGTGACTCGGGAGTGGAGACATCTAGTGGCTGTACTTCGGTTGAGAGATTTGGCGAGCGGGCCTTGGAGAGTCCATCCCAAACGGGTCTCGACTGCTGCAGGGCAGCCTCGGGGTCCGGTATGAACCCGGTCTATCGGGACAATGAGGTCTGCATGGTCGGAGCCTATCAACAGGGTCGGCATAGCATTGTCTATGAGCGGGATCGGTAACTTGCGCAGATGTGCATATTTCTCCATCAGCTTGGCGACGGGGTATGTGTACCGCGACAGTCCTATTTCTTGGCTGGTGAAAGCGTCTGCAATCTGGTACCGTCGCTCAGGCTGGCCGCTTGCTGCGATAGAGAATGAGACATTCTCGCCCTTTATCGTCTTCAAATCTCGTCTTATTGTCCGAATTGTCATTTGGGTTTCGCTTCCCCGCAGCCCTAGCTGGGCCGCAGCGGAGGCGAGCAGCAGGGTCTTCTCTGACCCGTCATCGAGGACGGCGTAAGTGTCCAGGACTTTATTCTGGTAGCTTAGTGTCACACGCACTACTTTTAGGAGTACTCGGGCTCCACTGCTGCTGGCGGGATCGATGTACATGACGCTCGCTTTGCGGCTGGATGGTGCAGGTGAAGGGTGCCGTCTGTTACTGTCGTGAAGTATGTCCAGATGGGCTCCATCGCACTTGGTGCACCTTTTCTTTAAGCGGCATTCGGCTGCCATGTGTGAGCGCGCACAGTGAAAACAGCGCTTGTTGGACTTTATCCATTGACCTGCTTCCTCCGCGTTCAGCTTGGGGAAGGAGTCACATTGCGCTAGCCAGTGTTCTTTCTCACAGTAGGGGCACACTATCTTCCACTTCTCCGTTCTGGAGGGGGTACTGTGGCTCCTGCTGCTCGGTACTGACTCCGATTGGTGCATCACAGTCACCGATCTTCTTCCATCATTTAGTCGTCTGGTTCCTTCTCTGGAGCCAGGGGTGCTCCGTCCGAATGTATCTAGCCGTAGGCTGCTGACTTCTCTCGCCAGGAAGTCTGCTAGATCGAGGAGGTTCGGTTCGGGGCCATTCGGGTCTCTGTGGTCCCTCTGCCGCCTAAAGCGCTCCTGACGAGCGGGCGGCAGCTTCTCCAGGATCCTTTCCACATTTGAGTTGGCGTAAAGTTCATGCCTCCCCTTCTCTCTTTGCGCTCCCAACATCCCTACCAGGGACTGCACTCTGATGGACAGGTCGTCCAGTGCTCGATTGTCTATTGCTGGGGGTAAGCGGTCGATGTGTCGGATCTCCTGGATCACGTAATCCCATATGCGCCCATACCTCTGGTCCAATGCTACCAGCACTGCTGTGTATGGGGTGGTGGAAGTCGCGTAGGCGAGCGCTATATTATGTGCGCGGGGTACCTTTAAGTGCTTCAGTAGGATGGCGTATTTGTGGCGTTCATCCAATACATCCACCAACATGGTCTCCAGACACATGCGGAGTTCTGTATACTGGGCCCGGTTCTCTTGGGTGAAGTCGGGTACCATAGGCGTGCCAATGTATGACGCTGACTGTGGATACATCGGCGAGCGTTGGGGGAGAGGCCTCCTAGGCGAGTCTCCTCCCGCTCCTTGGTATGGGCTGGTACCGGCAGTGTACCATGGCTCGCTTGTCCAGGTGCTGTTCCTCGGTGCGGGTCGTGCGTCGTGCTCACCCGGGTATAGAGTCGGGGGTCTGTAGCGCAGCTCCGCGGGAGTATAGCCTGGGCTGTACCGGGCCTCCTGGTCCGGTAGAGTACTGTGCTGTCTTCGGGCGTGGTTCTCCTCCTCTTCCTCTTCGTCTTCAGTTAGGTCATCCAGTGCTTGTAGTCTCTGGTTTAGCCTCTCCACAGGATATGCTGCTCCTTCCCGGTTGCTAGGTCTCGCTTGGACCGGTGGGGGGAGGTGGTCTGTGGGGGGTATAGACCGCGTCTGTTGGTCAAGTTCAGGGTTGTTTACTCGGCTAGGGGATGCCGCCCTGGAGGTGTGTCTAGACGAGTTCCTGGAGCCTCTGGCGGAGGGAGAGGGTGTTGTCCGTCTGATCAGCTGTTCTATTAGTTGCGACTGCTGTCTGTCGCGCGCTGCGTCCCGTTGAGCACCGGCTCGTTCTCGGGCCACATTCTCTTCCATCTGAATGCGTCTTATTTCTAGACGTATCTGCTCGTGTTCGCTTCGCTGCTGGATCTGCAGTCGGTCGCGTTCAGCAGCGGCGTTCAGGCTGATGAGGAAGGCCTGCTGTAGGGTCCTCTCTGCCTCGCTGGGAGAAGGCGGTTGTATAGGGGAGCCTTCCCTCGGGGTACTCCTTGCGGAGCCTTGGAGTTCTATCTCCACGGTGCTCTCCCCGTCTTCTTCCGTGCCGAGTTCTCTCTCGGTAGCGTTGTATTCCTCCCGGGACT
Organism: Notolepis coatsorum; assembly: GCF_963971535.1. Classification (NCBI taxonomy): domain Eukaryota; kingdom Metazoa; phylum Chordata; class Actinopteri; order Aulopiformes; family Paralepididae; genus Notolepis; species Notolepis coatsorum. Next base: position 672,074 of record NC_140165.1, on the reverse strand, counting down.
CATCGGGGACTACTTCTTCAGTACTGGCGGGATGTGAAGTCATGTCTGGTTCCCACTGGTCCCCACCGTGAACTTGGTCAGTTACATTAGAGCCCGTAGGGGCCTCTATGGTCGGGGTAGTCTGGGCGTTGGGGTTAGACATACTTTTACTTTCTAGTTTTACCGCGTTTACTGTTAGTAGAAGACTAGGTTGTTGACTGACAGCGTAAGCCTCTAAGTACTGAGGGAGCCGTCGTTCGCGCTGCGGGCGTTGGTTAGGAGGATCGTTTCGTGGAGTGTTCATCATAGGCCATTTCAATATTAATAACACTATATTAATATTACACTAATTACCATCCGGCTCGAAGGACCAATTGTAACTGAGGGGTACAATTCCCTGACTGTATTACTAGATATGATACTTACTACCACTACCTTTGTACTTAATATTCGGCCACCCAGTACACGGCATAAATATATTATCATGAACACTCTCACGTAGATGAAACGGATCCAACACAAATGTACGAATTAGAAACAGGTCTTTATTTCTACACAGCGATGGTGTGTAGAATAAGCACTTAATCACTTAATTACATTTATGAATTGAAATAGTATGCACTTTTATGGCAAGGAGTATTCGTCGGTATATCAATAGAGAATGTCCAATCTCTGAAGGCGCAGGTGGTAAATATACGACCTGGAATAGTTAAGGAATAACAGCAATGATACTTTAATGATTATACTAGATACACTAGAGGGGGTTAATCCGGTCGCTTGTAAGCCGACAGGAGTAGGAGGGGGGGGGGGGGGTAGAATCCGGCTGCCTCGTCCGGCCAAGGGTATCCCAGGTGAACCCACTGTAGTGCCGTTCAATGCGCCGGCGATCCTTGGACCACAGATGAAAGCAGGTGGACTCTTTGTGGGCCGGCTCTCTCCGGTCCACGGGGGAGAGACGTGAAGCGACCTCGTCTTGCAGAGCGTCTCCTCACCTTGCGTCCTCTCCAGGGGGGGGGGGTTCCAACACACGGCAGTGTCGGGGGTCTTTATCCATGGAATAATCAAAGTATCCAAAGCATAATCCGTGCCTGGGAAGGCGGGCTGTCGTCGGTAGAATAATCCGGTATACAGGTCCACTCGCTCGTCGGCTCTGGGGCTCCTCGGGTGCAGCTTCACATAGGGTCAACCACCCTGGGTAAGCAGCCAGTTCTCTGCCCGAAACGATGGGGTACTGACTACGGTAGTATTCTCACCGCACGAAGCACTATATTAACAGACTATTATTAGCTTAATAGACTACGTCCAACTCGACGATATAGTGCCAAATATGACTATTCAAATATTAATATACACGATGTCTCAATACCGATGGTAGGCGAACTTGGCCTTACTCCCACACGTGGCGTCGCGGGGAGGCTTTACGTCTGTGACTCTATTGGAGGGTAAGAAACTGGACTGAAAAGAAAGTCCTACTTTAGTAGCGCAGTATATATACGCACTATGAACAAATAGTCCCATTAGTGGTGCGGTAGCCAAATTCCTACGCGGAACTAGGACTTGTTCGTACATGTCGAGCGGTACGTTTGAACTGGGTCTGAGGGGTATGGCAGCCTGGCACCAAGGTCTCGACCAATAGTAGAATGGAGACTATTATGGGATGTTCAGTAGGCTAGAATGGATATTCAATGCATATTGTACAAGGAATATACAAGGGATATCAGGGAATATTAGAGAATATACAAATACAATTAAATATATATATATAAATAAATATATATATTCGGTTTAATCTGGCCCTTCACAACACTGATGGATTCAATTTGTACAGCACTATACATTCATGATACATTTTTTTGAGCCTGTGGGTGTTGGTAATGGGTTTCTAGTTATTTTCGTTATACTCAGATGCTAAAGATCTCCTGTACAGGGGTGATAGCTCAGAGACGAGTGAGGGATGGAGCTAGGGACCAGGGCCTAGAGACCCAGTATATAATTTTTTTTGGAGCCAGTGGGTGTTAGTGGTGGAATTCTGTTTTTTTCTCGATACACTCAGATGCTAGAGACCTTCTATTACAGGAGTGATAGCTCAGGAACGAGTGTGAGGGATGGAGCTAGAGCCTGGAGCACTAGATACCCGGTTCGATTTTTTTTTCTTAGTAGATGTCTATCGTTTCTTTAATAAGTGCCAAGAATGGTGTGGCGTATCAGGCGTCGTGCTGGTCTAAGGGAATTCTGAGACTTGATCAATCTTTTTTATTCTCTGAACCTCTTATGGGGGGTGACTTTTGAGTCGACTGGGGGACTAGGTCCTTGTCTCTTGTGCCAGTTTAGGTTGGTTCAGGTTACTGTCTACCTTTATTTTTTTTCTCTTCTTTATTTCCCTCTTGCTCTGCTGACACAGGATGTTGGTGAAATTTCAGGAGGGGTGAATGTAACAAGTGTCAATTGAACATTGTTTATTATTTTATTAAGGATTGAAATGTTACCAAATCCTGTTTACAATTGTTTACAAGTGGTTATTATTATTTATTATTTCTTTATACCAAAGGCACTTTTATCTGAACGTAACTTGGAAAGTTCACGTTCAAGAGTTTAGCACTTCCGGGTCAAATATTCGCGCGTGTTAGAAGCAACCTTCCGGTTTGAGTTCAGTTTGCAACGAGAACTCAACGTGAGAGGTATGTGTGATTACTGTGGCGCGCCGCACTATTGTGTTTCACACTGTTGTATATATATTTTGTATAAGAATTGAATGTTGATAGATAATAATTACTTGCTAGTGTTGTGACGAACGGTGTGGTTATATAATATGCACAATTGAAGGTTTTAGTCGGTGTATTTCACCGAGGCAATATAGTCAACTATTGTTCTCGAGTGAACATTGTGTGACGCTGTTTCTTTGTGGCAATTCCACCACTCGTTCCATGCAGGTATGTGCCTTAATGTGATTTATTGTGCGAATATAATTGTTTATCAGTTTGCAACGAGAACTCAACGTGAGAGACTTGACGAGTGAACATTGTGTGACGCTGTTTTTTTGTGGCAATTCCACCACTCGTTCCATGCAGGTGGCCTCCATTGCAAACCATCGATTAAATGATTGAACAGTGTCCACGTGTGCCGACTCGTCCCTAAGCATCACACACAGAACACAACGCAGCAAGGATTCACGGGCAGGCCGTCCGTTACACAGGGACTCGAACCCATACTAAATAGTGGGACCTATTGCATGAACAAATAATCACAGTGTTTCACATTTGGATCTAGCAAATAATAAAAATAGTTTAAAATGATTCAGTTTAAAAATAGTCATCAGTAAGAAGTAAAAAGTGCAATAACCGACACATGAATTTGATAGGCAGTGTATAAGAGTAGGCAGGGTAAGAATAGTGCAGGTAAATACAAGTTGTGTCAGGATATCCCTGATGTTTCCTCTTGCCACTAGGTGGTAGCAGATATCTATCAGTGAAATGCCTGAGCAAAGAGATAGGTTTTAAGCTGTCTTTTAAAGATGTCTAGCGAGTTGGCTTCCCTGATGTTTTGGGGTAGTTTGTTCCATAGTTTTGGGGCATAGTTGATAAAGGCTGCATTACCGATCCTCTTTTGACTGCTTCTGGGAGCCTCTAGTAGTCCAGCAGCTGATGATCGCAGTGTTCTTGCTGGTGTGTAATGTTAGTGATAGAAGATATCCTGTCGTAGATTTCTTAGGCAAAGAAAGCTGGTTCTGGTTCAAAGGAATAAAGTAGAATTGGACAACGATGCCAGAGCAAATGTCTCCTTGGTTGTTTGTTGATTTCTTGCAGTGGCACAGCAGTTCACAGCAAAGGAGAATAGATCTCTGTCATAATCACGGCGAGAGCGTACTTCACTCCCCCTCCTTCTCCCCTCACATTCACCACGCACTCCTCTTCATCCTCCCTTCCATCCACCACGCACTCCTCTTCATCCTCCCTTCCTTCCACCACGGAAGCCTCACGCCCTTATATGGTCAGCATCCCTTCACCTCCCGTCACTCAACCCAGCTGCACTTCATCCCCTGATTCACACGCTGTCAGGCACCTCACTCCTCACAGCTGTATCCCATCCCCTGATGATGAGGACCCTACTTCAACCGGACGACGCTGACCAGAAGTCGTCGTGGTGTTAGTATCATTACCTAGGACCTCCGTGCCAGCGTGTTCCTGTCTGGACCCCCCTGGAGCCTACCGAGGAGTTCCAGCTCCCTCTCTCAAACACGAAACCGTGTCTCCCGTCTGCAGTGGCACTGGAGTGCACCTGCCCCCGTTATCCCCCTATTCATACCTGTTGTACATTTCTGGATGTAATTCTTGCCTGCTTGGGAATACCATTAAAACCCCTTGAAACGCTCCATTCTCCTCTCCTGTGTTCAGCGATTGGGCTCTGCTTAAAACCCACTCTCACAATCTCTCCTGACAACAAGCTCCTTCCTTGTGTGTCTCAATGGTGATACAGTTAGGTATTTAAGCATTTTCTCGACCCCCGTACTTCGTCAAAAATAGGCTGGTCCACATAGCATAAAGACAATAGTTTCTTTTGATAATCAAGTTTCTAAGTGTCATGGGTCCTTTGAATAGAATAGAAATACTTTTATTATCCAGAGGGAAATTTGACACTGCAAATCGCTCAACATTAAACATTTAGACAGAACAGGTCACGGATAAGAATAACAGAACAAATCAAATTGCCTAGGATAAGAATAGAATAAAATAGAATAAAAATGGAATAAAATATACAGTAAATAAATACAGTAAAGAATATACTGAGGTCTACAGTAGGTGTAATATTGCACAGTGCTGTTTCAAAAGTAAGAGTCCAGGAAGATGGTGACTGTCACCCTGTGCTCAGTGATGCAGTGAGACACAGTGATGCATTGTATAGTCTGATGGCTGTTGGAATGGTTTTCAAGTTTCAAGTTTCTTTATTAGTTGTCATACAGAAATACAGAATACTTTGCATGAAATGCTTCTTTCTGATTTGCTCCTGAGAGTGTGCTAGATAATAACAAGATAGTATAAAATAAGTATAATATAAGTATAAAATAGAAAGTCAAGAAGTCAAGTTCGTAAACAAGTGTAAACAGTATGTACAGCTGGTACAAAAATGGTGAGGTATAGCTTAGCTTGTGGTGCCACCTTGTGGTGGTGAGGTGCAATGAGGTGAAGTGTAAAGTGTGTTATAAAGTGTGGAATGGAGGACTTCCTGTGCCGTTCAGTGCTGCATTTAGGTAGTGTGAGCCTAGCACTGAATATGCTCCTCCTGTCAGCCAAGTCTGTGTATAGTGGGTGGGAGGGGTTTTCCCTGATGGCCTGGAGCTTAGCAAGGCTCCTCCTCTCCTCCACCCTCGCTAGAGAGTCCAGTTCCACCCCAACCATGCTACTGGCCTTCCTGACCAGCTTATCCAGCCTGTTTGCGTCCCCCGCTCTCAGTCCACTGCCCCAGCAGGTCACAGCATACAAGAAGGCGCCCGCCACCACCGACTCAGAACATCCTCAACATCCTTGTACAGACATTGAAGGATCTCTTCTGAGGAAGTAGAGTCGGCTCTGGCCCTTCTTGTACAGTGCCTCTGTGTGTAGTGTAGTATAAATAGTGTCTGTCAAATGAGCCATAGCTATAATATAGAATATACAATAGCTCCGCAAAGATCGTGAAATATCGTGAAAATGGTCAAAAAAAGCTGGCGCTTTTTCCATTCTAGACTATAGTGGCTGCTCTGTATAGTTTAATAGGAGCCTAATACTGCTTTTCTAATTTAAGGCTCACAATGACCTGTAACAATGAAATAGTATAGGATATTATACATTTCCTGAATCCGTATGGTCCTGATAGTGTTGTAGATATTGTATTTTGTGTCTCTGTTGCTCCTAGATGACACAAGGCTAAAATATAGTATATCATTTAGGCAAAAATCGTGTAAAATGTGTGTTGTTGACTGTTCAAAGAGCTCCAGTGACCTCTATATTGGTCAGAAAGATTCACATCTTAGCTTGAATGAAAGATGACATAGTCCCCTTCAAAATTATACCAAACACAATATTGTGAAACATTGACAGATGTCCTCTACGTGAGTCTAAACAGGATAATTATGCGCCAGCATCTGAAATGCAATTTCCTGCCACACTATAAATCGTCCGGGGGGAACTACTATTCCCAACAACAGTTCTGTGTGAATTATGTACAGTCACTACACAAGCCCCCCCAGAATTCACCCATAGTCAAAATCCCCCCGGCGTGGGGGAACAATTGCCCGGCCTCTGCGTGTGCGGAAAGCCGGGGGCGGGGAGGGCGGAGCGGCGTAAGTGCCCGCGCCGTCCACGACACCCGGGGGCACGAAACGGCCTCGGCGAGTGCGGAAAACCGGGGGCGGAGAGGGGAAAGCGTCGCAAGCGCCCGTACCCTCTCCGACATCCGGGGGCACTGGCATCGGTGAGGCTGCCGGTGGCTCTGTGGGAGGCGGCTCCCGGGGCAACGGCGGACGACCCCTGCGGGGGGGAAGGGCCAACTCCAAAGGTTGGGAAACGTCTACGTGAGCGGGCTTGATCCTGTCTATTGACACGGTCTCCGTCCTACCGCCCATGTCGACCATGAGGTCCTTATTACCGTGTCGCAGGACCCTAAACGGGCCATCGTAAGGGGGGCGTAGGGGCCCACGGTGCGCGTCGTGGCGAACAAAAACGTACTCCGCCGTGTGCAGGCTGCGCGGCACCCGGGAAACGGGGGTACCATGCTGCGACGTGGGAATCGGGGCGAAAGTCTGAGCCGCTTCCCGCAGGGTGGAACGCTGGCTGGCCGCGGACCAAGGGGTTGTCGCGTCCGGAATGAAATCCCCCGGGACGCGCAATGTCTGGCCGTATAACAGCTCCGCGGACGAGGACTGCAGGTCTTCCTTGGGGGCGCTCCTAAGTCCGAGCATGACCCACGGCAGCTTATCCACCCAGTTGTCGTCCGTCAGGCCTGCGCGCAGCGCCGCCTTCATGGACCGGTGGAAACGTTTGCATAGCCTGTTGGCCTGCGGGTGGTACGCGGTTGTACGGTGCATGGGGTACCGAAACGTGCGATCCACGTGCTGATAAAGGCGCGGGCCACGTCGGAAGAAGATGTCGAGGCGAGGGGAACGGCTTCCGGCCATCGGGTGGTCCTGTCCACCATAGTGAACAGGTAGGTAAACCCGTGAGAGGAAGGAAGCGGGCCCACGAGGTCAACATTGACGTGGTCGAATCTCCTCTCGGGAACTACGAATGTCACAAGCGGGGCCTTGGTATGTCGGTGCACTTTAGCCCGTTGGCAGGACACACACGCATCGACCCAGGCCATCACGTCTTTCTTGAGCCCTCGCCACACAAATTTCTGTGACACCAACTTGCTCGAAGGCTTCCTACCGGGGTGAGACAGGTCGTGCACTGCCTCGAAAGCCCGCCTGCGCCAGCCTATAGGGACCAGCGGCCAGGGTTGCCCGGTGGAGAGGTCACAGAGCAGGGACGCGCCCGAGCCGCCAATCGCGACGTCTCTGAGGCGCAGACTGGTATCCGCTGTCCTGAGGGCCTGGATGTCGTGGTCGGAGGCCTGTTCCGAGCCCATGGCGACGTAGTCGAGGCCCAGTTGCACAGCTCCGATGACGACCCTGGATAGGCAGTCTGCGACCACGTTGGCTTTCCCGGCGATATGCCGTATGTCTGTCGTGTATTCAGAAATGTACGAGAGTTGGCGCTGTTGTCACGCGGACCACGGTTCAGCCACCTTGGACATGGAGAACGTGAGGGGTTTGTGGTCGACGAAGGCCGTAAACTCCCGGCCCTCCAGCATGAAACGAAAATGGTGCACCGCCAACCAGAGGCCTAGGAGCTCTCTGTCAAATGCGCTGTACTTGCGCTCCCTGGGGGTCAGTTGACGGCTGAAAAACGCCAGCGGTTGCCAGGCGCCGTCAACGTACTGTTCATGCACCGCGCCCACCGCGTAGTCTGACGCGTCGTGGTAATGGCGACCGGGGCCCCCGGTGACGGGTGAGCCAACATGGCTGCATCCGCCAGGGCCGTCTTGGTGGCCGCGAAGGCTGTCGTCCTCTCGGCCGTCCAGTCGACAGGCTGGTTGGGGGACTTGTCCTTCAGAGCCTCGTAAAGCGGCCGCATGGTGTGGGCCGCCCGGGGGATGAACCGGTGATAAAACGTCACCATCCCGAGAAATTCTCTGAGTGCTCGGGCCGTCGGGGGTCGTGGGAAAGCGGAAACGGCTTCCACTTTCGACGGGAGGGGGGTGGCCCCCCTCCTGTCGATGAGATGTCCGAGGAACTGTATGGAGGTCAACCCGAACTGGCACTTAGCCGGGTTGATGATTAGGCCGTGTTGGCCCAGCCTCGTAAAGAGGCATCGGAGGTGCGCCAGGTGCTCTTCGGGCGAGGAGCTGGCGACGAGGATGTCGTCCAGGTAGACAAAAATAAACGGCATGTCTCTGAGCGTCAAGTCCATTAGCCTCTGGAAAGACTGTGCCGCATTCTTAAGTCCGAACGGCATCCGTAGGAACTCGAATAGACCGAAGGGTGTTACCACCGCCGTCTTCGGGACGTCCAAGGGGTGTACCGGCACTTGGTGGTAACCGCGTACCAGGTCTACTTTTGAAAAGAACAGCTTAGAAGTGCCCCGAGAAGTCCTGGATGTGGGGGACCGGGTAGCGGTCTGGCGTGGTAGCATCGTTGAGGCGTCTGTAGTCACCGCACGGTCTCCATCCCCCATCCGCTTTGGGCACGATGTGCAGCGGCGAGGCCCAGGGGCTGTCCGAGCGTCGGATAATCCCCAACCTCTCCATGTTGGCGAACTCTGACCTAGCGACTGCTAGGCTGTCAGGGTTGAGCCGGCGGGCCCTAGCGTACACGGGAGCTCCTTGAGTCTCGATGTGATGCTCGACCCCGTGTTTGGTGGTTGCGGCCGAGAACGTAGGCTGTGTCAAGCCAGGAAACTCCCGCAGTAGGCGTTGGTACACGTCACCTTCTGCGAGCGAGCTGGCCAGCCCGCTGTATACCACTTCATTGCGCACACATGTCAAGGAAGCATATGTCTGGGCGTCTACCAGGCGGCCGTGCCTCACGTCCACGAGGAGCCCATGTGCGCAGAGGAAATCCGCCCCGAGTAGTGGGAACGAGATGTCGGCCGTGACAAACTCCCACGTGAACCGCTGTCCCCCGAAACACAACTCCACGGTCCTCGTGCCGTAGGTGCGGATCGGGTTACCGTTGGCGGTCGTCAGTCACGGACCCCCCTCCCCGCCGGCGGTGTCCTCCACCGTCGCCGGTAGGACGCTCCTCTGTGCTCCGGTGTCGCAGAGGAATTTTCGACCGGAGAGTGGGTCCTTAATGAAGAGTAGCCTGTTCGACGTACCTGCGCTCACGGCCGCTACTGGGCGCAGGTGTTGGCGTTTCCCGCCCTGACAAAAGTACAAGGTGGGCGGCACTTTGTTGCTTTCGCGCCGAAGCGTGCATGGAAATAACACAGGCCTGTGTCATTATTGCCGTCGGCCGCGGCGCCTCTCTCCATCTTCGCCCCACCCCCTCTGGGCATGTGCGCCCGTGTCGGGGCTAGCACCTCTGGGGCTAAGTGCTGCGTGGCCAGGTAGAACCGGTCCGCCTCTTCTGCCAGAGCGAGGGGATCCACAATGTTTGTATTGGCAAGTGCCGTCTGTACCCGTGGCGGCATGTGTCTGAGGAACAGCTCTTTAAATAAAAAATTCGGCTGTTCGGCGCCCAGTAGGTTCAGCATCATCTCCATATGCTCTGACGGTTTGCTGTCTCCCAAGCCTCGTATATCCAGCAAGCGTCGGGCCCGCTCAGACTGTGATAACTCAAAAATCCTGAGTAGGTGCGTCTTAAACGCCTCATATTTATTCTGGGCCAGTGGAGCGGTAATGAAGCCTACCGTCCTCGCCGCCGTAGTGTTGTTCAGACTCGAGACGACGTGGAAGTATTTTGCGGCGTCATCCACGATTCCCCGTAGGGCGAATTGCGCCTCAGTTTGGGCGAACCACGCAGCTGCCGACTGCTCCCAAAACTCAGGCAGTCTGAGAAAAACAGCGTTGTTTGCCATGTTTGTCGTATTCTCTGTCTCGGATACTTCTTCGAGACTAATGTCGGGGTCACCAGTGTAGCGCTGAGAGAAAGGAGTCGGAGGCGGTGTCTCGAAGTTAAACCTAATTCCTTTATTATTCATCAGCGTAACAACAAGTCGACGTAGTCGTGTCGACAGTAAGTAAGAATGCTGGTGGCAGGAAGTGCCACACTATAAATCGTCCGGGGGGAACTACTATTCCCAACAACAGTTCTGTGTGAATTATGTACAGTCACTACAATACTCTCTTTTCTGGACTCTTTTTGTATCACAAACAGTACTGTGTTTGCAAATCTGGTATGTCATAAATGTATAGATGTAGCAGTACTGTCTATCTGTATGTCGTGTATGTCATTATGTCCTGATGAATTGAAAATGGGGGACCCTGATGTAAACAAGATGAAAGTCTTTCTCTGGTCTGCATCCCCTTAACAATTGTGTGTATTGAGCTGTACTGTACTGTACCCATTCTGCAATCTGTTAATAAAGTTTTCAATCAATCAATCAATCAATCAATCAATCAATCAATCAATCAATCAATCAATCAATCAATCAATCAATGGACTAGTACAGGCTGCGGCACTGCAGATTTACCCTACTCGTTATGTGTGTGTTCCCTCTCGCGTCATCTACAGTCGTCCAATCCCACGCATGCGCAGCACCCGTTGCCAACATGAAGGCAACAACAGGGCAACAACCCTCTGCCGCCGAGAACCACCGATGAAGAAACAATACAACTTGTTATTTCTGAAGATAGCGAATCCCCTCACTGGACGAAAATAGATGCGACACCGAATAAATATTTTGGGTGAGACGTCTTTTTTTTCTTTTTGCTTTGTTGCTTTTTCAAGCGACATCATGGTGTTGGTGGTTTGTTTTGTAGGCCTTGCGCGCAGATAGCTAGCTCATTAGCTAGCGTTAGCATTTAGCTGCTAGTGTTAGCATTAGCTCCTAGTGTTAGCATTAGCTGCTGGCGTTAGCATTAGCTGCTAGCGTTAGCATTAGCTGCTAGTGTCAGCATTAGCTGCTAGTGTTGGCATTAGCTGCTAGTGTTAGCATTAGCTGTTAGCGTTAGCATTAGCTGCTAGCGTTAGCATTAGCTGCTAGTGTTAGCATTAGCTGCTAGTGTTAGCCTTAGCTGCTAGTGTTAGCTGCTAGCATCAGTTAGCTGCTAGTGTTAGCATTAGCTGCTAGTGTTAGCATTAGCTGCTAGTGTTAGCTGCTAGCGTTAGCTGTTAGACTTAGCTGTTAGAGTTAGCATTAGCTGCTAGAGTTAGGTTCTTTTTTTCAAGAATCAAGAAGAATCAAGAGGTTTATTTGTCACATACATACCAGGGCATACCAGGGCACACTGCCGGTGGTCATGCCTGCATTGATTGTGCAAAAGAATACAATAATAAAAATAGGCATAGAAAAAATAAAATAGGTAAGACACAAGATATGCATGATAAAAAATACATGCTAAGTTCCTGAGAAACTGGTTCCTATCTACACTACTATACAATTTACACGTTTAACTCTTAATGTATCTATACTATACAGTACCTCCTTCCTTTAAAGTGACTTTCTATTTTTTAAAGTGATTGTTTTAGAGTCAGGTTCTGTGTGCCTCCACAGCTACAAGTTAGCTAACGTTAGCAGCTTGACTTATCTTACTTTGTACATTGACTGATTGATTGAAAATTGTATTAACAGATTGCAGAATGGGTACAGTACAGTACAGCTCAATACACACAATTGTTAAGGGGATGCAGACCAGAGAAAGACTTTCGTCTTGTTTACATCAGGGTCCCCCATTTTCAATTCATCATAACATTATGACATACAGACAGACAGTACTGCTACATCTATACATTTATGACATACCAGATTTACAAATACAGCTCTGTTTGTGCTACAAAAAGAGTCTAAAAAAAAGAGTATATACATTTGACGTAGAAACTGTACATTGGAGGAGGATCTTACTTTGTACACGCCCGGCTTAATGTAGCATAACAAGAAGAAACCGCACAACAGCTAGTTTTATTGTCTTAGTTAGGTTGGCTAAGACAAGTTACCTCAGCTTCAGAACAAGGCAGTTATGGCTGCGTTTGCTAACTTTAGCTGATGAATTGAAAATGGGGGACCCTGATGTAAACAAGACGAAAGTCTTTCTCTGGTCTGCATCCCAATTGTGATTGATTGATTGAAAATTGTATTAACAGATTGCAGAATGGGTACAGTACAGTACACACAATTGTTAAGGGGATGCAGACCAGAGAAAGACTTTCGTCTTGTTTACATCAGGGCCCCCCTGTGTATTGAGCCGTTCTGTATTGTACCCATTCTGCTAATTCTGTTAATAAAGTTTTCAATCAATCAAAGTTACAACTTCTTACATTGATTGTAGTTACCACGCCCCCTCTACAGTATTTCACTAGTAATCAGGCTTATTAGTGGATACCTTACACTACATACTCAGATAAATGTGTGGGTACAGCCTTGGCTGAGGTGAAGACATTCATTGATTGATTGATTGAAAACTTTATTTAACAGATTGCAGAATGGGTACAATACAGTACGGCTCAATACACACAATTGTTAAGGGGATGCAGACCAGAGAAAGACTTTCGTCTTGTTTACATCAGGGTCCCCCATTTTCAATTCATCATAACATATGACATACATGACATACAGATAGACAGTACTGCTTACATCTATACATTTATGACATACCAGATTTACAAATACAGTACTGTTTGTGATACAAGAAGAGTCTAAAAAAGAGTACATATACATTCATTACATCGTGGTTGCCCCTTCACAGAATGTGTTGATGTTTTGATCACCATCCCCGTCTGTAATAATGCCCCAGCAGTATTATGAAATCCTCCTGCCATACTGTAACCAGCCGACCTGAGCCTAAAGTTTCCCAAAAGTTCATCTCACGATCTGTATCAAGTCATTTAATTGTAGCCTTCAGGAGTTGGAACCATGTTGGAAATTAAACGTAGGCTACTAAACACCCCTGTCCTAGGCTAGGGCTAGCTTAAGCACATAGGCTAGTACCCACCAACAGAAACATGGATCGAGAACATTACCGTTTAACTTAAATAAAAACAATGCCCCTTCTAAACCATACTGATTTAGCTAAGTCATCCTGTTAGGAGAGTCAGAGTGGAACTTTTTCTACAGCAAACGGCTCCTATCTATACTCGTAGGTAAAGAACTGAAAAGTTCCACCCTCCCCCCAATGTACAGTTTCCTCCCCCTCAAATGTATATATTCTCTTTTAGAAACTCTGTCTGTAAATAAACAGTGAGTACTGTATATTTGTATATCTTGTATGTCTGGATGTAAGGCATAACAAAAAATATTGTTTGGTTCCTCCTGTTGGTTGTCAGTTAAGGCCATGGGTAGGTAGGGAATTTATTTTATTTTTTCCCACGGCGACTATGGATAGGGAATTTATTTATTTAATTAAAATGTTCACAACAACATGGATGCATGTACTCTGCCAGCATGTTTAATATCCATAATACTAAAGGTTTGACTAAGATTTGTATGAAACTTTATTGTAAAAATCAGATATTTTTTATATATATTTTTTAAAACTCATAAAATAAATTGGGTCGCACCTAAATCGACAGGGTCGTCGGCAACCGGAACCAAACCATTATTTTTGTTAGGCCCAACAGTAGTACTGTATATCTGTATGTCATATTGTCATGATGTATGTCATAAATGTTATGAATTGAAAATGGGGTCCCTGATGTAAACAAGACGAAAGTCTTTCTCTGGTCTGCATCCCCTTAACAATTGTGTGTATTGGGCCGTACTGTATTGTACCCATTCTGCAATCTGTTAATAAAAATGTCAATCAATCAATCAAAGGCCAGCAACCGTTTGTATCAGCTGGCTGTGTAGTAGCATTTCTCAATGGTATAACTTGGTTGTAGCTTATATATATTTTTCTTTTTCTTTTAAAGGTTTCTTTTAATTGTGAATCATGGGCCGATATTCACGATCTTCCCTGTGTTGACGTACTGATCTTGGGTCAGTGACCGACCTGGAAACACTTGTGTTCATGATGACCTTATTCAACCTAACGGACTGAAGCTGACTCTAGATCAGTGACCAGGATTTTTTTCTTTTTCATGACCTCATTCAAACTGACTCTAGACCAGTGCTGCTCTCCCGCTTTGAGAGGCTTTGTGAATAATATGGATCCCCTTCAGATAACAATAGAGAAGCATCGATACCACTTTTTCACTGCAGCTAGCGATTCAAAGTCATGCTTCTATTCTGTATGATACTTTGCTTTGATTTCTAACATTTTACACATAGCTCTCTTGGTACATATTTTAGCATCATTCCACCTTGCCCCACAATGGTGGAATGAACTGCCCCACCCCAGTTAGGACAGCCGAAACACGTCCAATCTTTCGCCGTCGACTAAAGACGCACTTCTTCAACCATTATCTGAAAAAAAAAAAAAAAAAAAATCTAACCCTAACTAACCGTACTGTCATGCACTTGTCCTAATAAACTAACCTACACTGTAGCACTCAACACTTTGAGGAACATTGTTACTCAGCTGATAGAGTTGTACCCTTCCTGATGACTTGTCGTACAGAACTTGTAAGTCGCTTTGGATAAAAGCGTTCTGCGTTCAGCTAAATGACTATAATGTAAATGTGGAAAACCTGTTTTGGCCGCTATCGGACCAAACCGCTATCCGATACCGGTTATCGGCGTGTGTGTCCCCTAGACGTCGCCGGCGTGCGGATTGATTAACCATGCCTCTCTCGATCTCTTCCTCCAGCCCTGCAGAATGTCCAAGATCAGGCGGAAGGTAACAGTGGAGAATTCTAAAACGATATCGGACATCAGCACCGGCAGCAGCGCAGCCCCCCCCGCCGGACCCCCCTCTCGCCGGCCCAGCGTGTTCGAAAGACTGGGACCCAGCACTGGGAGTAATGCTGTTGATGTACGTATCGGAGGCGGGGGGGGGTTCTTCTTTCTTCAGACATGCAGCGACAACTCAGGCATTACCAAATTTTAGATGCGTACAGTGACGCACCGATGTGAAAATTGTGGCCGATAACCGATAATAATATTGCTGTTCTGGCCGATACCGATGTCGATATCTCTGTATAGAAAACACTTTTTTATGATAATCAAATAAAGAGCAATTTTTTTATTAAACATGTTAAATACAAATACATATTTAAATAAAAATAAATGTTTATAAAGGATAAAAGTGTGTCCTGAATTCACACTATGGATAAGCCGACCCTGAGTATTCTCAATAGACGTCTAACTCACTTGAGACCAAGTCACTGTATTCTGTGAACATTGTACAACAGTTCAACACTTTAAAGTACAGTAGTGGGCCTTAAATGGCCAAAGCCAAAAGTATTGGTATTATATCAACGGCCGATATTATATTTTGACATCGGAACGATACAGATGTGAAAAAAAATTACCATATATCGGCCGATATATCGTGCACCACTACATACTGTATATACTGCTGTCTGTCCTCTCTTTTTGTGTTTTTCGGATCTTTCTGTTTCTATTGACCGTCTCACTCACACACTCTCTCACACACACACGCACGCATGCGGTCACTAGAGAATGAATTAGTTCAAAAGTGATTCAGATTTTAATACATTTTCCCAACGCTGTTATTCGGTGTGTCACCGCTGACGAATGTACTTGATTTGATGGACCATGGAACAGGAGAGCTTCTTGGAACTAAAAGAGGCCTCTGTTGGTCGAACTGAATGCGATTATGAGCCCGAACCTGATTTGACCCTGATGTTTCTTTCTGTTCTGCAGAGTCACTGTAGAAATTGGCTGAACAGCGGGATTTGCCCTTACGGCGCCACTTGTCGCTACACACATGGAACTCAGCCACGAGGCAAAGCATTTAGTTTCAGTCGGTAAGATGGCCTCTCCTGTGTGTGTGTGTGTGTGTGTGTGTCAGTCACTTTCCAAAAGCAATGCTCTGTTTCCGCTGTAATATATAGACGGAGACAATACTCTCTTTATCCATAAATGTCTTTAAAACCATGTTGAACATGTGGAATATCTGAATCTTGTTTTATGTGTGATCTTTTGTTTTTGATTTAAAGAATGTATTTGGAATGTGTGTGTAGCGCTACCTGAAAGTTCTATTGTGTCCACTGTAATAGGTAGTCTAGCCGTGTGTGTGTGGTTATACACTTCATATCCAATAACCACGTTGAATATCAGGAATATTTTAATCTTATGTATGTATAATTTAATGAGTAGATTTAACGTGTGTGTGTGTGTGTGTGTGTGTGTGTGTGTGTAGGTCAGCAGAGAGGCCTACTGGTGACCTGCGGGAGAGGATGAAGAATAAGAGACAGGATGTTGACTCAGAGAGCCAGAAACGAGACCTAGAAGAATCCACCTCCCCTACAACTAGAGTGAGTACACAGTCTTCCTCGAGCTCACGCCACAGCCCTCGTCTGCTCCCGGCTGCCCTTGGGGGGAAAGACGACGGGATGCGTCTATTCTTATCCTTTTTTTTTTTTTTTTTTTATTGGTATTTTTGTACAAATCTTTCCATTATTCACAGTGTATCTTTTCACAGCATAGTATCCAACATCCAAGATTCGCCTTTTTCGTTTTTGTAGCAACATACAAAACATGTAAGAGACTCATACAAACACATTAATAACTGACATGGAAATAAAAAAAAACACTTACAAAAAAAAAACATACTATACATTGTGCATATACATCCCTGTTATATATATATATATATACGTCATACGTTACATGTAGGCCGATCTACCTGCGGGCAGGTATGTGCTGCATCTTTTCTTTTCTTTTTTTTTTTCTTTTCCTTTTTTACTTTTTTCCACGTTTCAGCTACGTATGTGTGTGTCTCCTATATACTTGTGTATCCCCCTATGTGTCAGTGAAAGCCTATATCTCAACTATGTGTATATGTAGGTGTATGTATGTCTATTTCCTATACATGAGTATGTGCATGTATGTGTGCCCCTGACGTGTATACCTTATCCTTGTGTATATGAGTGCGTGTAAACCTATTATGTACACATATGAATATGTGTAGGCCTGCCACGATAACACATTTTGCTGGGCGATTAATTGCCCCCGAAAATATCGCGATAAGCGATATTATTGCGACCGGTTTAGAGAATTTTTTTGAGAAATTTATTTCCCAAAACTTTTATTTTGAAGCCCACCGCTCCGTCTTTTCCGGTTTAAGACTTTTATTTTGAAGCCCACCGACCGGACCGGAAGTATTGTTGTGATTATCCTAGCCGACAACTTGTCTCGTCCGGTTGTGTTTTTTAGTTTTAACGTTAGCTACTAACGTTAGATGCAGCTACTACAGGCAATCAACGATGAGGAGGAAGCGTCAAAGCAGTATATAATAGAATAGCTGTGGTGCGTAGGCACTGCAGCACGACTCGAAAACGACCCGTTATAATAAATTAATTCATGTTTAACTTGTCCCCGTCTCCAGTGCTTTGACTAGCCCCACCCGTTCATTGTAAACAATGATGCATGTAATTGTATTAACGTTATTCTGTGTTATTCTAACGTTACACTACAAATAACGCTACTTGGTTAAAAGGAGCAACACTATTGAGAAATGTAGTTAAGCTATATGTGGCGTTGCTACTGCCCCACGGAGCTCCCGTGCTGTGCTCTGTAGTAACGCCAGCGGCCAACCCACACGGAGAGAGACTGCAAGGGGCACTGGTTCCGCCTGAATGAATGAATGAATGAAAACTTTATTTAACAGATTGCAGAATGGGTACAATACAGTACGGCTCAATACATACAATTGTTAAGGGGATGCAGACCTGAGAAAGACGTTTGTCTTGTTTCCATCAGGGTCCCCCATTTTCAATTCATATAGACAATCATTAAAACAAACGCGCAAATAGCAATTAATCGCGCCCGTCAAAATCATTGCATTCATTTTAATTATCGCGGCAATTAATCGATTTATTGCTTATCGCGGCAGGCCTAATAAGCATAAATATGTGTATCCTAGATACTTGTATGTGGCTATATCTGCGCACATGTGAGTGTGATAGAGACATTGACCATTCCATAGACACCCCATCCGGACATAAAATATATGTACATATATACATAATATATCACAGAGCACAAGTATCATCCGATCAAATCCCCTTTTTCATATTCATCCTTGATAATATTGTATTCCCATCTTAATCATTTGTCCTCAGGTCATTCAGTCAGGTGTAGAAAACTGTCCCATATCTCAGCGAAAATATCCTCTCTCCCTGCGACTCTATACGTCACCCTTTCATATGATGCTGTCCGAAACATTAGTTCCATCCATTCTTTAAAAGTAATATCAACAGGTGATTTCCAATGTCGTAATGCAATTCTACATCCTGATATCATGGCCATTCTATACCACATTCCCCGGTATTTAGGCAGCTTAATCCCTTTCGGTACTATACCCAAAACACATGCCATTGGGGCGTTATTTATCTTCACATTCAGGACCTTACTTAGGAATATCACAATTTGATCCCACATTTTCCGGACCTTCTCACATTCGTACAACATGTGCAGTAAAGTGCCTGTCTCCTTCTCACATCTCCAGCAGATGTCACTGTCCCTTAATTTCAGTCTGGCCAGTTTACTGGGCGTCCAATAGCTTCTGTTCAGTACTTTGTAAAAAATAAGTTGTGATTGCGCCTCCCTAGAGAATTTACTCCATTTGGATACCAGTTTCTCCCACATTTCCTCAGTAATCTCCTCATGTACATCGTTCTCCCAGCTCAATCTCAAACCCGCCAATTTGGGTGCATTGTATTCTCTTATAACATCATAAAATCTTGACGCACCGCCTTTCCTGCGCCATCCTTTATAGAATATTTCTTGAATTGCAGTAATTGGGCCGCACTTTGGTCCTCCTATTGATGACGATATACAATGTCTAATCCAGTGGTGCCCAACCAGTCGATCGCGATCGACAGGTAGATCGCGGGCTGATTTCAAGTAGATCTTGATTAATAAAATTTGATTATTAAAAAAAAATTTTAAGGTAAATTTTTTGCTAAATCAACTCTGCCTCTCCTTGTTAACTACAACAAGCAATGCTGTTTGTTATTTAAGATGAGGTCGGACTCGGCACTGACAGATTTGCTGCTTTTATAAAGCCTCAAATGACGGCTTACAATTATACAATTTTGGCTGGTAGCTCTCGGCTAGGTGGTAAATTAAAAAGTAGATCTTGGTTCAAAAAAGGTTAGGCACCCCTGGTCTAATCTGTAGGAATTTATAAAAGTTTTTATTATCTATATCAAAATCCTCCTTAATATCCTCAAAAGGCAAAACCCCATCCTCCCCGGCTATATCACCCAGTACATGTATCCCCCTTTTAACCCAATCGTCCCATATGACTGATTTCTTCCCAATCTTTAGTTTCTTATTATACCATATAGAGGCTCTCGTAGTTAAGTATGGGCTATCCCCAGTCATTTTGTGCGATTGATTCCAAGTTTCCCTGATAAATGCCATCAAAGGGTTTTTAAGAGGTGTAGGTCTGTCTGATTGTGTCAGGAAGGATTCCAGAGATGAGGGATATATCATTTCCTCCTCCATCCTGACCCAAGCAGGTGCCTCCTCAGACGAGTGATTCAGTTTGGAGAGCTGGGAGAGCGAGAATGCATAGTGATACCAGTCTAGTTTAGGCAGGGATAAACCGCCATTTTCCTTTGCTGCATACATTTTGGTCCGTCCAAACAGCGGCCTTTTGCCCCCCCACAGATATACATTAATGACTTTGTCATACTGTTTGAGTGCGTCTATTCTTATCCTAACGGATTTATGCTTCCTTCCCGGAACCTACGATCCTCTGATCTAGGTCTCCTCTCCATCCCTCGCACCAGGTTACGGACTTTTGGGGACAGAGCCTTCAGCGTGGCGTCCCCTACCCTCTGGAACTCTCTCCCCCCCGAAATCCGCAACGCCCCAACCCTGGACACCTTCAAATCCGCTCTAAAAACACACCTCTTCACCAAGGCTTTCCCCATCAGTTAGTTTTAGATAAAATTAGGTCCATTATCCCCTACTTTCCCTCATCCCCTCTTCCCCCTCCCCCCCTACTTTCCTTGCCCTATTTTTTGTCCTGATTGTAAAGCGACCTTGGGTTCTATGAAAGGCGCTATATAAATTTGATTTATTATTATTATTATTATTTATGCAAACTACCTAACGCCTAGTTTATCACTGGTTAGGCTTAGGTGACTCTTTCGAAGTTGGTTAAGGTTAGAGTTTGGAATCAGGGCTGGCGTTCTATCGTCCCGCTCTAAGACAAACTCTAACCTTAACCAACTTCGAAAGAGTCGCCTAAGCTTAACCGGCGGCAGAACTTGCCGTCACACGATTGGCGCGACCAGAAACGTCAGTGGCCAATCAGAGCGCAAAACGCGAACGCGGAAGCATAAATCCGTTAGGATAAGAATAGACGCCGACGGGATGGGTTAAGCGCAGAGGAGTATCGCATCGGCGATCCTACAGACAATGCATGCGTGTGTGTTCCGGTGTGTGTGTGTGTGTGTGTGCTGCTAACATTGAGTGCCGCTAACATTGAGTGTCGTTGCGTGCCAATTAAAGACCTCTGCGACAGGTCCTGCATTATTAGTATTATTATAAGCTCTACAATACTAGGTCTTCCGGAGCCATGGTGACTTTCTCAGAGTCAAGTCACCGGGCTCCAGCCCCCTGTCTGTACAAGCTAACTGTGGCTCCAGCCCCCTGTCTGTACAAGCTAACTGTGGCTCCAGCCCCCTGTCTGTACAAGCTAACTGTGGCTCCAGCCCCCTGTCTGTACAAGCTAACTGTGGCTCCAGCCCCCTGTCTGTACAAGCTAACTGTGGCTCCAGCCCCCTGTCTGTACAAGCTAACTGTGGCTCCAGCCCCCTGTCTGTACAAGCTAACTGTGGCTCCAGCCTCCTGTCTCTACAAGCTAACTGTGGCTCCAGCCCCCTGTCTGTACAAGCTAACTGTGGCTCCAGCCCCCTGTCTGTACAAGCTAACTGTGGCTCCAGCCCCCTGTCTGTACAAGCTAACTGTGGCTCCAGCCCCCTGTCTGTACAAGCTAACTGTGGCTCCAGCCCCCTGTCTGTACAAGCTAACTGTGGCTCCAGCCCCCTGTCTGTACAAGCTAACTGTGGCTCCAGCCCCCTGTCTGTACAAGCTAACTGTGGCTCCAGCCCCCTGTCTGTACAAGCTAACTGTGGCTCCAGCCCCCTGTCTGTACAAGCTAACTGTGGCTCCAGCCCCCTGTCTGTACAAGCTAACTGTGGCTCCAGCCCCCTGTCTGTACAAGCTAACTGTGGCTCCAGCCCCCTGTCTGTACAAGCTAACTGTGGCTCGCTGTAATTGACTCACCAGTGCACTGCACAGACACACGGTACATTTCAGTGAGCTTCAGTCACCTTGTACTTTGTATCGGTCTGTGTCTAACTTTTTCCTCAAACGGTACCTTTTGTTTGGTCAACCGTCTCTGCAGTGTGGTTGTGAAAGGGTCAACCGTCTCTGCAGTGTGGTTGTGAAAGGGTCAACCGTCTCTGCAGTGTGGTTGTGAAAGGGTCAACCGTCTCTGTAGTGTGGTTGTGAAAGGGTCAACCTTCTGTAGTGTCGCTGTGAAAGGGTTAACCCTTTGTCATGTGGCAGTGAAAGGGTTAACCTTCTGTATTGCCGTTGTGAAAGGGTTAACCCTTTGCCGCGTGGCAGTGAAAGGGTTAACCCTTTGGCAGTGTGGTAGTGAAAGGGTTAACGTGTGTGTGTGTGTGTGTGTGTTGCAGCAGAGAGACTCGTCCAGAGGACGACACAGGGAAAAGGAAGACATTAAAATCACGAAGGAACGCACCCCCGCCAGCGAGGAAGAGCCCACGGAGTGGGAGGCCAATCGTGAAGGTTCGCTTTACAACAAACAAACTGCACCACCACAGAAGAAGAAACAAACTGCACCACCACAGAAGAAGAAACAAACTGCACCACCACAGCAGCAGAAATGCAATTAAGAAGAAGAACATTATTTCATTGTCAATGTACACAAGGCAATTTAACCCTTTCACTACCACACTACAGAAGGGTAACCTTTCACTACCACACTGTGGCAGCGAAAGGGTTAACCCTCTGTAGTGTGGTTGTGAAAGGGTTAACCCTTTGGTAGAGTGGTAGTGAAAGGGTTACATTTGTACTTTCGCCTATTCCTCCTAGTCACACACACACACACACACACCTACACACACACACACACACACACACACACACACACACACACACACACACACACACACACACACACCTACACACACCTCCACACACCTCCACACACACACACACACACACACACACACACACACACACCTACACACACACACACACACACACACACACCTACACACCTACACACCTACACACCTACACACCTACACACCTACACACCTACACACACACACACACACCTACACACCTACACACACCTACACACACACACACACACACACACCTACACACACACACACACACACACACACACACACACAGTCCCCCACACACATGCATTTCATCAGAGAGGCCAGAGCACAGGGTCACCCCTGGAAATAGTTATTTTCTGTTTCAGTTTAAATTCAGTTAAAATCTTCAGTTTCAGTTCAATGCAGTTATTCTTTTTAATAGAATGGATCATTAAAATCAAAGTGTATAGAAAAACGTTCCACTTTTGCACAAAATGAGTTCCCTTCTATCACTAACATTATTGTTTAAAGGGGAACTCCAACATTTTTGGAAATTAGCTTATTTAACATCTTCCCTGGAGTTAGACAAGAAGATACATACCTTTTTTGTCTCTGTGCGTGCATTTAGCTTTGGGAATAGACGCTCCGTTAGCATAGCTTAGCTTCATCACTGGAAGTGAGGCAGGACAGTAGCCTTACAGTGCCTTACAGTGTATTGCAAGGTCTGACATTGACCAAACTTGATATGCATGACCTTGGTGGGCTCTAGGTCAACTCCTGAAAAGGGGGTCAATGTCAGACCTTGCAATCAAAAGTTAGGGGGCGCACTGAAATTATGGCAAGGGTTATTAGCCCCCTAACTTTTGATTGCAAAGTCTGACATTGACCCCCTTTTCAGGAGTTGACCTAGAGCCCACCAAGGTCATGCATATCAAGTTTGGTCAATGTCAGACCTTGCAATACACTGTAAGGCACTGTAAGGCTACAGCCCTGCCTCACTTCCAGTGATGAAGCTAAGCTATGCTAACGGAGCGTCTATTCCCAAAGCTAAATGCACGCACGGAGACAAAAAAGGTATGTATCTTCTTGTCTAACTCCAGGGAAGATGTTAAATAAGCTAATTTCCCAAAATGTTGGAGTTCCCCTTTAAGCATTTTTTATTGAAATAAAATTCTGCGATTTTTTTTAATGATTAATTGCGAATATTTTCATGTTGAGCTATAGATTGTGGATGAATTAGCACAGAAAGGTACACCATGCCAATGTTCATGCTTTATTTGTTTTAAACGAGACGATTTAGAAATGGGCAATGGGGGAAATACGTTGCGTTGGACAGAGGGTGGAACACGGAAAACGGCAATGACGTCACCACTACACCTCCCTATTGCACATAAATAGGCTCTTCAGATAGTCCTTCAGAGCGTTGATCGGCTCAGCTGACCGACGATAAATCAAAATGACACCATTCACCATCGTAGCCCATAATAACAGCATTGCATCGGCCCATCAACCGGTTTTAATAAACAAACAGAAACAGTAGCATGTGCATCTTTTAGATCAATTCGGCTATGAAAATTAGGCTGCCTCTAAATAAAAAAATCTATAAAATTCAATAAGAAAGGTTTGCTTCACTTAAATTTTTTTTATATAATAATAATAATTACCGTATATATATATTTTTCGACTCTGACATGTTTATGTTTATTAAAGGATCCCCATTAGAGACGCATGAAAGAGCCTCTAGTCTTCCTGGGGTCCTGCACAAAACAAACACAATACAAATGTACAACAAAAAATACGAATAAAACAAATTAAAAATTTATACAAATTTACATTATAAAAATCTAACATTCCAGTCAAACAAAAAAAAGATAAAATACACAGATAACAGTTACATACTTGACAAAACACAAATAAAAAATGAATACAAATATACAAATTCACGTTATAAAAATCTAACATTCCAGTAAAAAAAAAAAAAAAAGATAATACACAGATAACAGTTACATACTTGACATGTTTGAGAGTTACATCTCTTAATATTTGTTTTGAAAGTCATTTTATTATGTATTGTGGATGAGGTGTTTTTCGGCAGAGCATTCCAGAGAGTGCTAGTGACCTACATGTGCCAGTGAGTTTGAGAACATTTGATTTGGTTCTGCCGTCACCAGAAGCGGCCCCTCTTAGTGTTGTAACCGTGTTCACAAGTCATTTCTAACTGCATGAAAATCGAATGTGGAGACGACGGGCACGACTATTCCAAAATTCGCACTCATCCCTAATGCATAGCTCTAAAGTGGCTCTGTTTTAACGTTGACCCCCCCTGTCCTCGCCGGCCCTCAGACTCCGACGCGGGCGACTACGACTACGAGCTGTCCCTGGAGATGAAGCGGCAGAAGATCCAGCGGGAGCTGATGAAGCTGGAGCAGGAGAACACGGAGAAGAGGGAGGAGATCGTCATCAAGAAGGAGGACGCCGCCGCGCCCTGCAAGGCCCCGCGCACCAGCAGCCTCTCCAAGGTACCGCCCAGGGGGGTCGAGCAGTAATAATAATTAGGGATGTCCCATATTATCAGCCTACCGATATTGGTATTCAAATTTGATATAGGAAAATATCGGTATCTGTAAAAAAAGAAAGAAAAAAAGAGAGGATTTTTTATTTCCATTTTTTTTTCTATAACCTTTATTTACCCAGGCAATCAAGTAAGAACAAATTCTGATTTTATTTATTGTCAAAAGTATGCATAATGTTGTGTTAATTCCACGACAAGAGATATGTAATGTTAATTACCTGAAATTATTACGTTTTTTGGGGGAACCCTGCATATATCGGTTGATATCGGTTGATATCGGTATCGGAAATTAAGAGTTGGACAATATCGGTATCGGTAAAAAGCCAATATCGAGCATCCCTAATAATAATACATTCAATCATTCATTCATTCATTCATTTTATTTAGTTCGTACATGGGGGTACAGTTCATCTTTGCACAATATCACCAACATTTTTTATTTTTTTACATGATACACCCGCTGGCCGAAAAGGAGCAGGATGAAGAGAACTTTTTCCTGCCCCCTTCCAAACTTCATATTTATTTTGACATAATGGTCGGCTCAAGTGCACCTTCATACCATATAATAATAACATAATAATAATCATTACCATAATTATGATAACAATAATAATAATAATGATAATATGACCATGAAAATCTCCAATGTACCGGGGGGTGTTGATGGAACAGAATAGAAATACTTCAATCGTCCCGAGGGAAATTTGGCACTACAAATCACGAATAATAACAACAAAAATTGCCTAAGAATAACATAATAATAATAATAAACTAAGGTCCGGGATTCACATTTCATATTCACATTTTCCTCTGTTATGTATGTACAATCTTATATAAAATATACAGTAAAAAATACAGAGATCTACATTAAGTGTATACGGCAAGTGTAATATTGACAGTGTTGTTTGAAAGTAAAAGTCCAGGAAGATGGTGACTGTCACTCTGTGCTCAGTGATGCAGTGAGACACAGTGATGCAGTGAGATGCAGTGAGGCTCAGTGATGCAGTGAGACGCAGTGAGGCTCAGTGATGCAGTTGAGACACAGTGATGCAGTGAGACACAGTGATGCAGTGAGGCTCAGTGATGCAGTGAGACTCAGTGAGGCATGGCGATGCGATGACTAGGGGTGGGAGGATTTTGATATCGGCACGCTTTCTTAAAAGTTTTTTGCCCACAATAAATAGTAAGGCTATTGATCTGTGAGTGCCGGTATTCTGTTTGTTTTTGGTTAAATATAGATAACCAGCTAATATGATTTGTACATACATTTAAATTTAATTGTGGTCCAGTGTTATGATAACAAGTGAACAAAACATTGCAATAAATCATGATATCGAATCGCAATACTTAATTCTTTAATTACTCAACCCTTTCACTGCCACACGACAGAAGGTTAACCCTTTAATCCGCGGAGCTAATGATGCTAATGATGGAGCATCGCCGCCGTCGTGTGTGATGTGTAAAGGGCTAACCTTCTGTATTGTCACAGTGAAAGGGTTAACCCGCTGTCGTGTGGCAGTGAAATGGTTAAGGAATCACAACAAGTTACAACACATATAGAATCGACCCCAAGTGAATCAGGAGATGGGCGTATATTATCGTCCCAGCCCTAGTAGTTATGACTGTCCCGGTTGTCATCGTGGCATAATGGCCACCCCTCCAGCCAATCGGAACGGAGTATCATCCCAGGCCACGGTGTGCGACACGCTTTAACCCTTTCCCGTGTTGTGTCCCTCCAGACCACCCCAGAGGCGTCTAGCTCCAAGGGTCCCCCTCGTCCAGGAAGTCCACTGGATCCCCCAAACACAAGAGTGGAGGCAAAGCCTCGGCTCTGGGAAGAAGGGAGAGAGAAGTCGTCCATGTCCTCCCCAGACTCGGCCAGGTAGGAATACACCCTGTGTGTGTCAGGCTCTGCCAGGTAGGAATACACCCTGTGTGTGTCCAGGCTCTGCCAGGTAGGAATACAACCCTGTGTGTGTCCAGGCGCTGCCAGGTAGGAATACAACAGTCCACTGGGTCCATAAATATTCAAACTGATGTCTACTCTCTTCTAAAGGTGATAAGGATACTATTTCAATTTCATACGGACCATAGAATATTCCACAACTCTGAGAACGTATCCCCCAAAACGGCATACTGCAGATTTGTACCCTAATAATCATACTCACTGGTGGGGGGGGGAGAAATGGCTGCCGGGTGTGTAAAGCCAGCGCAAATAAGGTGAAATGGGACTTCCTGTTTAGTGAGTTGGCCTTCAAAGTAATAGGGCAGCGATCAAGACTTTATTTCTATTCCTGAAAGGGATGTTTTGAAAAGCATTTTATTTATTTTTTTTCATCTGTAGGTTGTGGGAATGGTTAGGGTTACGGTGAGGGGATAGGTGGGTTACGGTGAGGGATGCAACTGATCCGATATTTAAAATAGCTAGATCGGGTATCGGGGACAATAACAAATATTTTTTGTTATTTCATATGAATAATAAATAACAATTCAGTACATTTATATATATATATTTTTTTTATCCACTTTTTCTCCCATTTTTCTATATTTTTCTCCCATCCCAATTCGTATCATCCAATTCAACCCTCCCTGTCACGAACGCTGTTTCTTGCCTCCCACAAGCCGGCTGCAATGTGTACTAAGTCATACATAGCACAAGTCCCCTCCGATACTCGAGGTAACAGCAGTCGCATCTTTTCACCTGCGCAGCTCGATCTCTGAGTGGCGAGGAGTAACGCGTGGAGGCTCACGCTGCCCCCGACACTTCCTGATTCTACTGCGCAGGCGCACCAACCGACCTGTAGGAGTCGCTGTCCACAACGCCCGATCCCCACCCATCAGTTCCCACCCCTAATACGGCCAATGTGTATTAGTACGGACGACAGCTAAACTGAAAGCAAATGTGGAGCGCTGGGCTCGAACAGGCAGCCCAGCGTCTCCAGATTTCGTGGCGAGCGCCTTGCCCACTACGCCACGTAGCCGCCACTCAGTACATTTATATCTATGTGTTAATTTGTTACATCTTGTTTCACTAAGTTAGGAAAGTAATGTTTTAAGTCAAGCCTGATGTTGCCTCGCACAAAGAATGATCCCCAGTCTCTTCCACACAGTGTGAGGCACACAGTTTATTAATTGAACAATGGGTATCGGATTGTACTCGGTATCGGCCGATACCCAAAGCCCAGGTATCGGTATCGGGACTGAATAAAGTTCGGATCGTGCATCCCTAGCTATCCCATGGACGCCACCGTTTGAAAGCACTCTGCTAATTACATTCCCAGTCTAACGAGGTTCAGGTGTGCTGCAGCAGGCCAATCAGCGGGGCGGCACCAGCTGGATCCTTCTGGGATCAATGACCAACGACTTGTGTTTGCAAAGCCTTGTTTGAAAAATGCTCACTGTTGGTGAGAAGATGACTGAAGGTGTTTTAGTTTGGGAGTGGATCTGAAGATGTCTTTGGTCTTCCAAACTCTAGCGTCGAGCTCATATTTGTAAGCTTGATTTTCATGCACGTTAACTTCGTGCATCTTTGATACACTAACTTGGGATTAAGCTTGTCGATGTTGTCTTTCGTCTTTGTTACACAAACTTACGTTTATGATAATTATGTAATTACTAGATCCTTTTGCGGGGGGGGGGGGGGGTCCACATTTTCTTTCTTGCTCAAGAATAGTTTCCAGTCAAGTGCCTCAGATTTTCTTCAATTGACCTCTTAAGCCTAAAAATACATAAGTAAATGAAAGATTGCTCCACTTCTACAAGGCCATTTGCATGTTCTTGGTATCTGATTCTAGGGACATCTATGGATCTCAGGGAATGAATTCCCAGTGTCAGAAATATTGTGTCTGTTACTAGGCTTGAGTACATTGTATGTAATGAACCAAAGGAGAATATCATTCTATTCTTTTTTTTCATATTTGACGGTGAATAACATTGCTAACATCAACAGACGTGAAAACACCTTCTTGAGATCAAATGTACAAAAATCTAAGC